>NC_057798.1:354044285-354290307 GCF_018294505.1 Triticum aestivum
GGGCGCGACGGGGGCTCATCTGCTGGAGGCGCTGCGCCGACGAGCGTCCCGGTGACCGGATGGATTTGAGGGTGGCTGCGAGTGATGGGGATCGAGGAGGGACATGGGGGGAGCGCTGGTTGGTGGATTGGATCGGGAGGATCCCGGGGGAGAGAAGGAAGGTAGGTGGCTGGGAGGATCCCTAGAAATTAGGGATTTGGTCTCGGTTTAGACTAGTATATATAGCGGATGGGTTAGGCTAGGGGCTATCTCGACCCTCCGGTTTAGATCGGGCAGACGGAAAAATAGGCTAGGGAAGTCCAAATAAGAAAACAGAGATGTATTATAGACGTTAGGGGAACAGAGGTGTATTATAGACGTTAGGAGATGATCCGGATCCATCGGTAAGGACAGACCGGTTCGGGTTCGGGCAAGTTTTTTGGACGCACAGAAGAGGGGGTCGGTGGTTGTAGAGAGGTTAGGTGGTCACGGTCAAGAGGGAAGCAAAAACCCGATTGGTCTGGAACGGTCAGCGCGGGCAAGGCGATCCGAGGGAAGGTGATGAAGGCAAAAGGGAGAAACGGCAATGACGAACGAATGCAAGCTTTAAGAAAACGATACCGATGCAATGCGCATGATGCTATGAGATGAGATGCATAACAAGAACAAAATGCAAAACAACAGACAAAACCCAACCACGGAGGAAATAACATATCGCATCTCCGGAAAAGGCAAGAGTTGGAGTTATGAATATGGAAAGTTGTATCCGGGGCGTTACAACTTATTACCAAAATCGGTCCCACCGAGTTTGAGTAATCGGTCCCACTGAGTTTGCCTGACCAACTCTCTGGTTAGCTAATTATCAAAATCGGTCTCACCGAGTTTGTGTAATCGGTCTCACCGAGATTACGTTATGCCCTAACCCTAACCATATCGGTCCTACCGAGTTGCATGTCGGTCCCACTGAAAATCCTAATGGTCACTAGATTTGCTAAATCGGTCCGACCAAGTTTGTTGATTCGGTCCCACCGAGTTTGGTAAATTGTGTGTAACAGTTAGATTTTGTGTGGAGGCTATATATACCCCTCCACCTCCTCTTCATTCATGGAGAGAGCCATCAGAACGTGCCTACACTTCCAGCATACATTTTCTGAGAGAGAACTACCTACTCATGTGTTGAGGCCAAGATATTCCATTCCTACCATATAAATCTTGATCTCTAGCCTTCCCCAAGTTGCTTTCCACTCAAATCTTTTTTCCACCAGATCCAAATCCTATGAGAGAGAGTTGAGTGTTGGGGAGACTATCATTTGAAGCACAAGAGCAAGGAGTTCATCATCAACGCACCATTTGTTACTTCTTAGAGAGTGGTGTCTCTTAGATTGGCTAGGTGTCACTTGGGAGCCTCCGACAAGTTTGTGGAGTTGAACCATGGAGTTTGTAAGGGCAAGGAGATCGCCTATTTCGTGAAGATCTACCGCTAGTGAGGCAAGTCCTTCATGGGCGACGGCCATGGTGTGATAGACAAGGTTGCTTTTTCGTGAATCCTTCGCGGGTGGAGCCCTCCGTGGACTCGCGCAACCGTTACCCTTCGTGGGTTAAAGTCTCCATCAACGTGGATGTACGATAGCACCACCTATCGGAACCACGACAAAAACATCCATGTCTCCAATTGCGTTTGAATCCTCCAAAACTCTTCCCTTTACATTCTTGCAAGTTGCATGCTTTACTTTCCGCTGCTCATATACTCTTTGCATGCTTGCTTGTTATGTATTGTGAATGTTAAACTTGTGCCTAAACTCCTCTTAAACTTAAAGTAGTTAAAAACTGCAACTTTGATACTTAGTTTCTAATCACCCCCCCTCTAGACACCTCTTCTTAAGGTCCTACAAGTACCAACTCTGCCAGTAAAACAAGATTAAGTGTGAAGGGTTGAAACTCTTTTGCATGTAAATGTTTAACTGAATTATTTAAGATGTTGTAAAATTGTTAGCTTGCAACTATTTAATGTAATTATTTTAGGTGAGCTATCACAGTGACCCCATACCTTGAGTACCACTTAGTACATATGAAAAGATAATGATAATTGACCTTTCATGATCGGATCTCATGGCAATCATGATACTCTATTTTGCAGCTTCAAATTTAAGATATTATATTTCCTTCACCAGCTATATAATTGTACTGATACAACTGAAACACCATAGTTAGATTTACCAAAAAATATATTCTCAACACAGTTTTATTACATTTGAGAATTCTGACTGCAGTGGTATTTTATGACTTGTGAGTGTCAGGTTTGATGCATACAAAAAATGTGGTGTATTTGTTATGTGCCATCCTGCTCAAGAACTTCATCCCCATCATGCATTTCTCCCCTTCCATTTGAATTAGTAAAGTGGTTTCTGAATCTGTTCGAAGTCTGCAAGACCAATATAATCTGGTAATGTTATTGCAATGCCATTGAAATTTTTATGGCGCTCATAAAACTCTTTGACCTTGCACACTAAAATATAAAATCCATTACTTAAGTGGTTTGAAAGATTGGTTCTCTAGCAAGCAGGGAATTTCCCTCACTGTATGGGGCTGAAATTAAATGTATTATTGATGTTTTTGTTACCGCGCCGTATCCATTCCAAGTATGTACCCTTATTTTCTTTTATTTGAGTTGTCCTTTTCAAAACCACTGCTCCAATGGCTCATACGGTAGTTCTTGTACCCTATTCTTCACATTTTGTCAGGCAGTTGATTTATTTGGTTGGTGCACTGCCATGCTATGTGTCTTGATATTTTTTTGCTTCTGGGAACATTTGTTTTTCATTTAAGTCGCAAGTGGTCGGATCCATGACATTAGATATCAGGAAACTTAGTGCGCACATATTTTCATAGTGACAGTACTAATACGGGTTTTCTGCTCTATTAACTCTTGAGAAAATTGCTTCATAACAAGAATGAATAAGAAATCTCTTCCCACCAAGGCACATGCATGGTTACTATTCAAACTCATCCGATTGATTGCTTTTGATGTGTGACATACACATAAGATTGATATTTTTCTCTAAAAAAGTGTTTATTTGTTACTCTCTCTTTCATAATATAAGACGTTTTTTGACACTACACTAGAGTCAAAAAACGTCTTACATTATGAAACGAAGGGAGTAATTACGAAAGGAGAATTTTTTTAATACAGTTATTTGTGCGTTGCACGTGCACGCTTACTAGTACTCCCTCCGTCCGGAAATACATCTCATTTTGTTCATATTGACGAGGAAATACATCTCATTTTATCCATTTTGACGAAGAGTATTTCCGGACGGAGGGAGTAGTTAGAGGACTAGAGATGTTCAAATGCACGCACGTGCGCTTAAGTGAGCAAGCTCGATAAGACCAAACCGACCGAGCCGGAATGAATTCTTAGATCCACGTCTCACCCGTGGATGGCACGGCCGCCCCACGCGCAGAACCAAACCAGACACGCGTACGGCCAATCGGCCGAAAATTCCCCAATCCAGGCCTGTTAGCCCCAACCCTAACCCTAGCCAATCGCATTCCCATGGACGACGACGCCGGCGACGCCTCGCCGCCGCCGGGACCTGTCCCCCCTGCTGCCACAGGCGCCTCGTCGTCGCGTGACATGGCTGCGTCCCCTACCAGCTCGCGCTCCGTGACGGAGACGGTGAACGGCTCCCACCGCTTCGTGATCCAGGGCTACTCCCTCGCCAAGGGGATGGGCGTCGGGAAGCACATCGCGAGCGAGACCTTCACCGTCGGGGGATACCAGTGGGCTATCTACTTCTACCCAGACGGGAAGAACCCCGAGGACAACTCGGCCTACGTTTCCGTCTTCATCGCGCTCGCTTCCGAGGGCACTGACGTCCGCGCTCTCTTTGAGCTCACACTGCAGGACCAGAGCGGCAAGGGCAAGCACAAGGTCCACTCCCACTTCGATCGCTCGCTCGAGTCTGGCCCCTACACCCTCAAGTACCGAGGCTCTATGTGGTAAGCAGGCGCCTCTGAATAACCCTCCTGCTTTGGTTGAACTTGTTCTGGTATGAACTATGACACTGTCGTTGAATTGGCGTCTGTGGAACTTTAGCTAGGATGGTTGAGCCTGTGATTCGATTGATGCTAGTGCTTGCATTTTTGGGGTAGTTGTCATGCTTATTCAACTTCAGCTGATATCAGGATTATTAGGTGATAGCAAGGCAGCCATTTTTGGTGTTCTAGTACAGCCACGAGGATTATCCGCTACTTGATGTCTATTAGTTCAATCCAATGGCATGCTACTGTTTGAACTATCTGGTTTTGATCTGTTGAGTATGGTATGCATCAGTAGCTTTACAATTTTGATTTTTCATTCCTAATTTCTGGTGTAATATGTTGCTTTGCTGTGGCGATATGCCCATCTGTTGATCACATCGATGACAGTACACATTGTGGAAAACACTATAAAAGGTAGGCTGACTGTAATGCTTCGATTGATGAACTGCCCGTAGGGTAGAGGGGGATGAAGAGGTAGAGTTGGCTGGAAAGAAGAGACTTGAGATGCTTAAGAACTAGTTCATCTTTTTTCCTAATCTGAATGGTAGCACACACATCCTCTTTCATAAAAGGTTTATCCCTTAACATCTATATCTTATAAGAGGTAAATCCAACTTCTTGTGCTAGTGCCATTAGCCCATTACTATAGTTTTGTCACTGCAATGCTGTAGTCTAATAGTAAACTTATGCTTTTACCTTTACATGCTTATTGTAAAGCATAATGTCACTTGATTAGGTTGCTGACTGGATATTCTTGGGTTTACATACGTTGACAGATCTATTGGTTGGTGAATTTGTTGCCATTTATAATATGTTTATTTGGTTGTGTTTAAGACGACATCTTCTGTTACTGGAGTAATTCCTTGGTGGACTGTATTGTGTGAAAGGCAATTTGTTTGGAAGGACCCTTCTTTATACCATGGAACCAAACTGCTTTAATAGTCAATCTTGAGTACTTGTGTCCTTACAACATGTTATGGTATTTATTCACCTATTCTTTTTGTTGAGTTTCACTTCATTTGAATAGTTGTATGTTGAAGTGTGCCCGTACCATCAATTTAGGACATCACAAAGTAACCTTTGGTTTAAATGAAAGAGCTGTTACCCCCAGTTTCATTTCCACGAAATCAGAGATTTCTGTTTGGTAACCAAAATGTTCTGGAAATAAAAACAAAGCAATAGCTCTTGTTCGACAGTGCCTTCAGGCCAATAGCATGATGAGCTCAGATTCTCAAGCCCATTAATACTTCCATTCATATTCTTTTTGATTTGCTGCCAGCTCCTGTAGATATGCATTTCAGGCAAAAAACATAGGAGTTCCAAATGTTGGCCATAGTAAAAATATAAACAATGATTAAAATTATATCACAAACTGTGCTTCTCATGGTGGTATGTCACTGGGGTTGGGAGGCTCAGGTCTTTTTTTTAATCTTCACAACTGCAATAGTTGTAGCTTTTCAGTTATTTTCATTCCCAAGTTCAAACTTATAATTAGGAAAAACTGTTTTTTTTCTTTTCTTTTAAATCTGCTTGCCAGTGGTATCTGGAAACTTTGGTGTCCTATGTTTTCCTTTTTGTTGATACGAAATATAAATATGAACCTTGGATATGATGTAACTACTAACCCATGCCATTTGTAGGTCTAGGTGTGAATTCGTTAATACAAGTCTTTAATGAGAAATTAGATCTTAACCCACACTTTACTTCCTCATTTGATAATTTGCACTATCTAGGGCAAATCATCAAACCCCTTGTAAAGTGTGCCAAATGATCTAGATCCCCAGTCTTTAACAGCCTTGGGAGTCTGGGTTGTGATATTCATTCTTCATTTCAGGGGTTACAAACGGTTCTTTCGGCGAACTGCCCTTGAGACATCGGACTTTCTTAAAGATGATTGTTTGAGGATAAACTGCACTGTGGGTGTTGTGGTTTCAACTATTGATTACTCCAGACCACACTCCATTCAGGTTCCAGACTCTGATATTGGCTACCACTTCGGTTCTCTTTTGGACAGTAATGAAGGGGTTGATGTTATTCTTAATGTGAGTGGAGAGAGGTTTCATGCCCATAAGTTGGTGTTGGCTGCACGGTCTACTGTATTTAGATCCAAACTTTTTGGCGATGAATCAGAAGGAGACAAGAACGAGGTTAATGAGAGTGAGGATCTGAAAGAGATTGTTATTGATGATCTAGAGCCCAAGGTTTTCAAGGTGTGTCTCTATTTTGTTTGTTATCAATGTTTTCCAGTATAACCTGGGAGCAAGTATACTTACTATATGTGGATACTCCGTCCAGGCCATGCTTCATTTCATCTACAGAGATACCCTCGTTGATGATTATGAGTTGGATGCATCAAGCTCCATGGGCTCTATTTTTGATACTTTGGCGGCAAAGTTGTTGGCCGCAGCAGACAAGTATGACTTAGGAAGGTTAAGATTTCTATGTGAATCTTACTTGTGCAAAGGCATTTCTGTGGCCTCGGTTGCAAATACTCTTGCATTGGCTGATAGTCACCACGCCATGGAGCTTAAAGCCGTTTGCCTAAAATTTGCTGCAGAAAATCTTTCAGGTACTGAAGCTTTTACATCAAATCTAACTTAATTCATCACATTGTACAGTAGCATTCATATTTGAATTCATGTTTAGTCGAAAAACATGCCTGGCATTCAAGTAATAATTTTGTGGATTTGCATAGTGCCATGCTGGTCCGTGCTCACTGATGGGGGTTTTTATTAGGGAGTGGTAAAAGTATGAACAAAAAGAGGGGGGAACGATTACAAGCTATAAACAATTTCAGTGAGAGGTGATATGTGCATGCTTTGAGTTTCTGGTGTTACATTTGTTTGACATGCAAGTAGAAGATAAGTAGCTCGATGTTGTATTGTAGATGATGATTCTCATTGGTATAGTTGTATTGCTTTGCTTTCTGAGGTATAAATATGTTTGTGCTGCTTAGTTGCACTATCAAGTTTCATGATTAGTAGAGTTGCTGTTAAATATGATGCACTGGAATGTACTCCCTCTGATCCATAATAAGCGTCACAGTTTTGCACTAAGTTTGAACTAACCTAGTTCAAAACTGTGACACTTATTTTGGATCGGAGGGAGTAGTTTCTTTAGATGTTAGACTCTGTAGTTTGCTAACCAAGAATAATGCAATTAGATCAACTAGCATAGTCTTTTTCAGCAATTTAGATCTGTTACTAGCTTGGAAATTAATGCTTCATATACCATGTGTTGACAGTTTGGTTGTTTTCTTGGCGCAGTTAATAAGTTTATAAAGCTCCATAACATTCCAGATACCCTTATGTCTCTGCAGCTGTGATCCGGACTGACGGGTTTGATTACCTCAAGGATAATTGCCCATCACTTCAGTCGGAGATACTGAGAACTGTTGCTGGGTGCGAGGAGCCGTGCAGTAGTGGCGGGAAAAGCCAGAGTGTATGGGGACAGCTCTCGGACGGTGGCGACACTAGTGGCCGTAGGGTGAGGCCAAGAATCTGAGGCCACCCCGAACTCTGCCCTGGTTAGGAGGCTCTTGTGTAAACGGGGCAACAATTTGTTCTGTATGTTGTGAAAACAGTTTAACTAGGTGAGACCCATGCCATCTTATTGCGCTCTTTTTTACACTTCAATTCATATTCATATGTTGTTAATAGCTATTTCATTGTTTGATCTTGGAACCTTTGCCTAGTCGCTGTGCTGATTTATAATGATATGGGCGCGGCCTCGGACGCTCTGATGTTTTGCCCCAATCTTTTACGATGCAAAACTCTCCAATGCACCGATAAAATAATACTCTAATTACGTGCAACCTGAAGCAGGGGTGACGACGACAAACGGACAATCCCTCCGGCTTCTCTTCGAAGTAGATGTAACCAGCATGCAGCCTGTCGGGAGCCAAGTGCAACTTTCACTGCAGAAAATTCACGCAAAATAAATAACAAGAGGGCTGCTTAATATTCGATACTTGTTTAACCTGTTGAAAATATAACCTTCCCTCGTAATACTCACGTATACTGCATATATAAAGGCAAAATACAAACCGCCATCAAAAAGAGGACGGCGAGGCATGCAGGCCCACCTCACGTACATCTGGAAGATATCTGAAAGACGAACGTGTGTTGGGCTCGTGATTCGTGAATGACAGGTATGGTTTCCTTCTGTGACGTCTTAGACGTGGTGGGGTGTTAGATATGAAGTTCGATGGCGTGTTCGGGGTATTACCCCGGTATGATTCGTTCAACGACAAAGTCTTTACTTTTGGTGAGTCACTTTGGTGAGGAGGTGATTCGTCATTCTTTTTTTCGGGGGCTGCTGTAGTAATGCCGGAGGCAGATGACGAACGTTGATGTCAAGCTCAGAGATGTGCTACTATATTTTCAGTTTTGTCATGTCAGACTTTACGTGACTTGTATTTCGATCTTTATAAAATGAATGGGACATATATTATCATAAAAAAAATCAGGCACGCAAGCCCATCTCACGTACATGTACGCGTGAGTATCTCTTATTTCCTTCAAATCCAACTACTTGTTCCAACATGTCATCTCTCTCCTAGTCCTGGCTAGTACTATTTAATTAAAGAAAGCTAATTAATCTCTCCGGTCATGTTGATCACAGACCTTATATTAAAAAAAGGACGCCGATAACGCCCATATGCATGGGCGTTAAGGGATCTGGCCACACGTTTTGTATGGTGTCTAAAAGTACCAGCCCACACGCCTACGTGTGGGTAAAACAACTAGCGTCAACACATATTTTTTTCTCTCTCGCGGTCCCTCTCACACGCCTACGTGTGGGCAAAATGGATAACGCCCACACGACCTCTCTCAGCCACCACGTGACAGTCACCACGCGTCCCCGCAGTTGCCATGGTTCGGACCCTCTTCAATGTCTGTTTAACTGCAGTTACCATGTCGCTGAACTATAGTTGCCATGTCGGACAACTACAGTTGCCATGGTTGCTCAACTATAATTGCCATGTATGCTCTGGTCTACTGCAGTTGCCATGATTTCAAAACTTTAGGACATGCCACCTACTAACACTAGGCAGTTGCCATGTATGGTCTCGTCTACTGCAGTTGTCATGATTTCAAAACTTTAGGAGTTGCCACCTACTAATACTAGGCAGTTGCCATGTAGCACTACAAAAAAGGCATGGCAAAAAAACACGTTCGGGTAAAAGAGAGAGTTGCCATGTGCTCACAAGCACGCTAGGGCAGTTGTCATGTAAAAGAAAGAGTTGCCATCTACTTACGTGCACGCTAGGGCGGTTGCCATGTACTCCCTCCATTCTCAAATATTTGTCTTTCTAGGCATTTCAAATGGACACAACATACAAATGTATGTAGACTTATTTTAAAGTGTAGATTCACTCATTTTGCTCCATATGTAGTCACTTGTTGAAATCTCTAGAAAGACAAATATTACGGAGGGAGTACCATGCAAAAACACATTGCAACTCAGGTAAAAGAGAGTTATCATCTGTTTACAAGCAAAGCTAGGGCAGTTGCCATGTACCCTGCAGAAACGCATGGCAACTGACAGCTTTGATTGTGGGCGAGGAAACGGACGTGTGAGCGAAGTGATAAACGCCCACACACATGTCTCTACAACATGGATGCACCGTTTGATGATGACCGTGTTTCCTTCATATTGTGGATCTGCTCTCTTCCACCGCCATACAGATCAAAACTGCATCAACAAGGAGAGACATGGACGGAGCGAAGCTACTGCATGGATGCACCATTAGTCGAGGATCGTGCTTCCTTCCCATGGGTGGCTGTGCATCTGTGCTTTATTTGTTCATATAACATTTTTCAGAGATACAACAATTTTGCTTCCTTTAAGTCACGAGGAGTACAATGCTTCCTAAGCTCATATCATATGTATCCTACAAATTATCGACTTGTATCCCTTCATTTAGCCATGCTTCCTACTAATGGTGGCGTGCTTCCTTCCACCGCTAGGTGTTCCACCAGATCAAAGTGATGTCAACTAAGGAGTGGCATGGACGGAGTGACACTGCACCATGGATGCACCATTAGTCGAGATTCCAATTGATGGTGAAGTAGTTGAGGAG
This sequence comes from Triticum aestivum, assembly GCF_018294505.1. NCBI lineage: Eukaryota > Viridiplantae > Streptophyta > Magnoliopsida > Poales > Poaceae > Triticum > Triticum aestivum. The sequence continues at coordinate 354,054,391 of NC_057798.1, forward strand.
ATGAATTACCTAGATATGTTGATGACGACCCAAGGTGGCGAAGGTTGCATGCGACCTCCACATCATTGACGTCGTGTGCTAGCCCCATTCTGTACACGCCGGAGTACGTCAGGCTCGCTAATGCGCCACGCAATCGGCCGGACGATCTCGAGTGCACCAGGCTTGCGGCACGACGGAGATGGTGACGATACGCAGGGTTGGTGCCCGGGAAGCATGCGCCGTGGTGATAAGATATGGGAATAGAAGACGAGGAAGATCACCGGCGTGCTGCCTCATATCATCGGCAACAGACGCATTGGTGGTGATGCACTTCTCGTTATGGATCAGATTGGATCCAAGGCGGACAAAACTGCAACTGTGTTTACGGAGATGGAGAGTGTTAGACTATGTATAACTTCTGTACCTATGTACGTATTGTAACACAACCATTATATATAATGAGATAAGCCATCTCTAGAGGGTTGTGCTGGTTCCCAAAACTTATTGTCTTACATGGTATCAGAGCTCTACTCCCGGCCTCTCTTGCGGCTCTACTCAACCTCCCGCTCGATGCCGTCTCCGTTCCGGCTCCGATCGGGACAAGGAGCATCGGCTCCGTCTTCTCCACGCCGCCGGCGCCCTCGCTCGGGCGTGACCTCGTGGTCCACACCGCGGCGCCGCCGTCCGCTGCGGATTCCGCAGGCGTCGTCCCGCCGCTCCTGCCGCGAGCGGATCACACCGCCCCGCTGGCGGGGTTGGCGGCGTCCGCCCCGGCCGCGGGCCTTGCGGCGTCCGCACCGGCCGCGAGCTTTGCGGCGCCCGCCCTGGCTGCGGTCCCGCCTCCTCCCGCATCGGCTTCGGTGCCTCCGGCTGCCTCCATGGTGTTTGCACCCCAGGCAGCCTCCTCGATGGGATCGTCTTCGCCGCCGCCGTTTCACTTCGGTCATCTCATCACCATCAAGCTCTCCGCAGACAACTACATCTTCTGGCGTGCGCAGGTTCTCCCGCTCTTGGGGAGTCACTACCTGCTAGGCTACGTCGACGGATCGCTTCCCTGCCCACCCGCGCTGGTAGACAGCATGCACGGTCCGGTCTACAATCCGGCCCATCGCGTCTGGACGGGGCAGGACCAGGCGAACCTCTCCTCCATCCAGGGGTCGCTCTCGCCGGCAGTTGCCGGCCTTGTTGTCTTCGCGAAGACGTCTCATGAGGCCTGGACCATCCTTGAGCGCACCTTTGCAGCGCAGTCCCAGGCTCGTGTCTCTGCACTCCGTCGTCAGCTTGGAGAGTGTCAGAAGCTTGACTCCACGGCCACTGAGTTCTACAACAAGGTCAAGGGCCTTGCCGACACATTGGCCTCCATTGGACAACCCCTCACCGACTCCGAGTTCAACTCGTTTATTGTCAATGGTCTTGATGAGGAGTATGATGCCTTAGTCGAGATCATCAACGAGCGGGGTAACTCGACACCCATGTTGGCACACGAGGTTTTCTCTCGGCTTCTTCTCACTGAGCAACGGGTCGAGACTCGCCGCACCAGGGGCACTGGCTCTCTCTCGGCCAACGTCGCCACCAAGGGTGGCCGCTCTTCTTCATCACCCCGGTCTCCCTTGGGGCTGCCACCGTCGCCCGCCTCGGCCCCCCCACCTACTGCGACCTTACCGGGGGCTGGCGGTCCACGTGTGTGTCAGCTTTGTGGCCGCGATGGGCACTGGGCCTCCAAGTGTCATAAGCGCTTCCAGCGAAGCTTCCTTGGTCTTGGCAATGACGGCAAAGATACACGCAACAATGCCCGTCAGGTCGCCATGGCTGCTCGTCCCGCGCCGCAGAAGCACCAGGGACACACTCAGTCCTACTCCATCGATCCACACTGGTACATGGACTCTGGGGCGACAGAGCATCTGACCAGCGAGATGGGGAAGCTTCACACTCGTGAACCCTATCATGGCTCCGACAAGATCCACACCGCCAGTGGAGCAGGTATGCACATCTCTCATATTGGTCAAGCATCTCTTCTCACTAGACATGCCAATAGGAGTCTTCAGCTTCGCAATGTTCTTCGCGTTCCATCTGTGACCCGCAATCTTCTTTCAGTTCCTAAACTCACACGTGATAATAATGTGCTTTGTGAATTTCACCCTTTTGATCTTTTTATTAAGGATCGGGGCACGAGGGACATTCTTCTTAGTGGGCGGTTGTGCCAGGGTCTCTACCGTCTGGAGCATCCTGGCGTCGCTCGCGTTTTCAGTGGAGTTCGGGTCTCTCCGTCACAGTGGCATGCTCGTCTTGGTCACCCGGCCACACCTATTGTCCGTCATGTTTTGCGTCGTCATGAGCTTCCTAGTTTGTCTAGTAATAAAGATGTAGCAGTGTGTGATGCTTGTCAGCAGGGGAAGAGTCATCAACTTCCTTTTTCGGAGTCCAGTCGTGAGGTGAAACATCCGTTAGAACTTGTGTTTTCAGATGTATGGGATCCTGCTCAGACTTCTGTCAGTGGTCATAATTACTATATCAGTTTCGTTGATGCTTATAGTCGCTTTACCTGGCTTTACCTTATTAAACGCAAATCTGATGTGTTTGATATTTTTGTTCAGTTTCAAAAACATGTTGAACGTCTTCTCAAGCACAAAATTGTTCATGTCCAGTCGGACTAGGGGGGCGAGTATCGCAACCTCAACTCCTTCTTTCAGTCGCTTGGGATAGCTCATCGTTTAGCATGTCCACATACACATCAGCAGAATGGTTCAGTCGAACGTAAGCATCGTCATATTGTTGAAGCTGGTCTTACTCTTTTGGCCCATGCATCTGTTCCATTTCGGTTTTGGAGTGATGCTTTCACCACTGCATGCTTTCTCATCAATCGTACTCCTACTCGTGTTTTAAACATGAAGACTCCCATTGAGGTTCTCCTTAATGAACAACCTGATTATACCTTTCTCAAGGTATTTGGGTGTGCTTACTGGCCGCATCTTCGTCCATATAACAAGCGCAAGCTTGAGTTTCGTTCTAAAAAGTGTGTTTTCCTTGGCTATAGCTCTCTTCATAAAGGTTACAAATGTCTTCATGTTCCCACTAATCGTGTCTATATATCTCGGGACGTCGTGTTTGATGAGCATGTTTTTCCCTTTGCCAACCTTCCTGTGTCCACTGTCGAACCACCATCCCTGCATTCATCCTCTGTTGCTTCTGACCAATTTGATGATGTTGCATACTCTCCTTTGCTGTTACCTAACCATGGTGCAGGAACCGGACGTGGCGCTCGTTTGGAGCTGTTGGAGGATTCACCATCATCATCGTCGTCTTCTGGTGGGCATTTCGATCGCCCTCTGTTGCATGGCATCGATTCGCGTGCCCATGCATGGTCACCCGACGAGCCCGTCGCGCCGAGCATCTCCACTGCTCGGTCTGCTACGCCAGTGATCGCCGAGTCTCCAGCGGCTCGGCCTTTTTCGCCAGCGGCCGCCGAGTCGCCCGTGGCTCGGCCCGTCACGCCGTCTTCGCCCGCGGCTCGGGTCCTCACGTCGCCTTCATCAGCGGATCGGCCCGTGACAACGGCCGCGCCACGGCCCACTATGCTGAGCTTGCCATCGGCCCGGTCTGGGATGCCGGAGTCGCCAGCTGCTTCGTCTGCTCTGCCGGTTTCGCCGGTGGGCCGGCCTTCTTCGCCGACTGAGTCCGAGGCTACCGTGCCTAGCTCCTCGTCACCGGCTAACTCGTCAACGTCGCCGTCCTCGAGCCCGTTGCAGGCTGCTCCGTCGACCTCGGTGGTTCCTGTGTCTCGACCACATACACGCAGTCGCAGTGGCATTTTCAAACCTAGGAAACGTACAGATGGTACAGTTGCTTGGTTGGCTGCTTGTTTGGCTGCTGCTGTTGCGGATCCATCTTCTGAGCCTCGCTCATATCAGGCTGCCCTGCGCATTCCACATTGACGAGAGGCTATGGAGCAGGAGTTTCATGCTCTTCTTCGTAACAAGACATGGACTCTCGTTCCTCCACCACCACGGGTAAATGTTATTGACTCAAAATGGGTATTCAAAGTGAAGAAGCATTCGGATGGATCTATTGAGCGTTACAAAGCGCGACTTGTTGCTCGCGGTTTTCGGCAGCGTCATGGTCTTGACTATGAGGACACCTTCAGTCCTGTCGTCAAGCCTACCACTATTCAGCTTCTTCTCTCCATTGCTGTTTCTCGTGGTTGGTCCCTTCGTCAACTTGATGTGCAGAATGCTTTTCTACATGGATTTTTGGAGGAAGAGGTTTATATGAAATAGCCGCCTGGTTTCTCTGATCCTGATCGTCCTGACTATATCTGTCGTCTTTCCAAAGCACTATATGGTTTGAAGCAAGCTCCTCGTGCCTGGCATGCCCGCCTTGCCTCTGCCCTTCGTGCTCATGGGTTTGTGCCGTCCACTGCTGACACTTCATTATTTCTTCTACAGAAGCCAGAAGTCACTATGTATCTTTTGGTATATGTCGATGATATTATCCTTGTCAGCTCTTCTCAGTATGCTGCTGATGCTCTTGTCTGCTCTGTTGGTGCTGATTTTGCGGTCAAAGATCTTGGGAAGCTTCACTACTTTCTTGGAGTTGAGGTCACTTCTCGTGCTACTGGTCTTGTCCTTACGCAGAAGAAGTACTCCTTGGAGTTGTTACAAAAAGCCGGCATGCTGAAGTGCAAACCGACCACCACACCCATGTCGTCTACCGACAAGATAACAGCTGTTGATGGTGAGCTTTTGTCTCCTGCGGATGCCACAGAGTACAGAAGCATTGTTGGTGGACTTCAGTACTTGACGATCACGAGACCAGATATCTCTTATGCTGTTAACAGGGTTTGTCAGTATCTTCAGGCTCCCAGAGATACTCATTGGGCTGCTGTTAAACGCATTCTTCGTTATGTTCAGTTCACCCTGACTTTTGGTATGCATATTCGGCTGACTTCCTCTCGGGTCCTTTCGGCCTTCTCTGATGCAGATTGGGCTGGTAGCCCAGATGACAGGCGATCCACGGGGGGTTATGCAGTATTCTTTGGCTCTAATTTGATCGCCTGGAGTGCTCAGAAACAGGCTACTGTGTCACGTAGCAGTACTGAAGCTGAGTACAAGGCTGTGGCTAATGCTACTGCAGAGATTATTTGGGTGCAGTCTTTGCTTCAGGAGTTGGGTTTGTCTCAACCACAGCCTCCTATTCTTTGGTGTGATAACATCGGTGCTACATACCTTTCTGCAAATCCAGTATTTCATGCTCGAACGAAACACATTGAAGTTGACTATCACTTTGTACGGGAACGTGTATCACAGAAGCAACTTCAGATCAAGTTTATCTCGTCTAAGGATCAACTTGCAGATATCTTCACTAAGCCTTTACCACTGCCACAGTTTGAGGCTTGTAGGCGCAATCTTACCCTTCTCAGTTCTTTAGAAAGTGGCTAAGATTGAGGGAGGGTGTTAGACTATGTATAACTTCTGTACCTATGTACGTATTGTAACACAACCATTATATATAATGAGATAAGCCACCCCTAGAGGGTTGTGCTGGTTCCCAAAACTTATTGTCTTATAGAGAGGACGAGGTGGTTGTGGTTGACGACGAGCTCAGAGGAGTGCGGGAGAGATTCAGGGGGTTATTTGGGCGAGTGATTATGTGCGGGTTATGCGCAGAGGATGATGTTTTTCAATGCTCTGACGCGATGCATTTTATTTTTCTTTTTGCCAATACGCAGCGACGGAAGACTGTGTGATTGGAATAGAATCGACGTCAGTCTATTGGTATGAGGATTTTCTCTAATCAGACTACTGATTATAAGTGTTTCCCATAAAATAAAGGACTTTTTGTTGTATGCCTTGGAGTTTCTATATGGATCACCGATCAGGAGAAACGCCTACATGAATTCGTTTTGGAGGAGTCCCGAAGTTTGGATTCACCATAGCTTTCTTAGGTTCAATTGGTGGAACCTCAATGCAAAATGAACCAATCTGTAACACATGTCAAAGATTATATCTATAAGCATGCAATTCACTTGGACCAATATATATGGTTGAGCATGTCTTCTCAGCAATAATAACGACATTGGCGGGCACATCAGATAACCTTGCACATACATGAGGAAAAGGAGGTATGTTTTTGCGCCCGCTCTCCACTACTGACAGATTGGTTTAGCTGCATTCTACTCTCAAATAAAATGGGACAAAAGGTTTGTCCAACACTGGATCTGTAGGCAATACCCCGCTAGGCGAGCTATAGATGTGAAAAAGCTAGTCCTCCCATGGTTGATTCGATCATGAGTGACCCTCTAAGAGCATCTACCGAGCGCCTCAAACGCTCGGGTACTGACCCCGTAAAAAAACCCTCAAACCCTGGGTCATTGACTGGTAAAAAAAATAACCCAACCCAAGCGGGTTGACCGGCATCCCTAATATGCAGCTCAAATATTGGGTGGCACCGGGCGTGACCGGATGCGTTTGCCACATTGGGGACTCGACCCACTATGGGGTCCATCTGGCCCCACATATATTCATCCCCATCAGTTCCCGGACTAAACCCGCTCCACTTCGCCACTGGTGATCTCTGGTCTTCTCCGGATGGATCTGAGTCCTACACCATCAGATCCATTGATCCAGAGCCCGTCCCATGTGGCCCAAAGGAGGAGATGACCATCCGGCTTGCGCTCTGCCGCTCTCGGAAGGAGGTGGCTCGACGGCAGCGCTCAGACTCCTTCCGTCGGGAATTCATTGCATCCGCCCAAATGGCTCATGAACCCGCCACGAGGTGTGTAGCTGTTGCCTCACCGAAGGCGGTGCGGTCAATCTAGGGTCCGAACACGGTGGGGGATGCACAACCATTTCGTTGGCACATCAAGAAGAGGTGAACACACGAGCATTGTCCGATGCAAATATGGCGCGGCGTGCCATCCATGCGAGGCGGCGACAGCTCTTGTGGCAGTGGATGTTGCTCCAGTGCCCCGTATGGTGCAGCAGTCCAGGCGCCGCAACCGTGTCATGGTGGACGTCACCGGATCCTCCCAGGACGGATCCATATCAATCTCACGTCCACCAACACCGTGAAGGTTCCGGACTTCGACGAGGAAGAGTAGGGCATGGGAGGCGCTGACGCCTTGTGTCCCGTGAGCCGATGCACGTCTCATGTCCTACTCCACCTCGCCGGTGACCGAAGCAACATTCGAGGGGCGTAGCCTGCGACCGGACATGGGCACAACGGAGTCGGACAAGCTCTGCTTAGATTAGGTTGTACAGTGCATGTAATAGTATGGACTTGAGGTTTCTTAATCGAGGTATCCGGTTGTGGAAGAGGTTATTTGAGGACTGATCGGTCACAATCGGCGAACGCGCCCAGACGCATCTGCGGGCGTTTGAGGGTTCAAAATTGTTGTATCCAGCTGTAGATGTTTTAATAACATTCTCAAACGCACGTATGGGTGTTTGTGTTTGGCAACTGTTCTCACATTAGCTTGGTTGTTCCTCTTTGAGACATGCTTATTGTAGACGTGCTAGATGTTTGAGTACATGCAATTATAGTTGTTTGGTAGCTCTGTATTTGAGATATGCTCAGCTGAGACTTTGTTCGGTAACCTGCATCTCGTTAGACATGTTGACTTGAGAATGTGTTTGGTAGCAGGCAGCTTGCGTCATTAGAGTTTTTGGTGCCAATACGACATTTTGATTATATAAATATGAAAAAACATATTTCAATACTAGATAGTTACTCAATATGCATCAACTAAATAAGGCTGGTGAAAGATCGAGAAGAGGGGTCTAGAGGGGGGGCGGGGGTGATTAGATCCTTAACAAGTAAAAGTAGTAGTTTTGACAATTCTTCAAGTTAAGGTTGAGTTTAACACATGTTAAAGGGCACACAATACATTTTACACAAGCAAGGCAAGAGTACAGGTAGCAGAAACAGTAAAGCATGCAAGTGCAAGAATGTAGAAGGGATGGTAACCAGAAAGAGCAAACGCAATGGAGGCGCGAAGATTTTTGGCTAGTTTTGATAGGTGGTGCTATCGTACGTCCACGTTGATGGAGAGTTCAATCCACGGAGGGTAACGATTGCGGGAGTCCACGAAGGGATCCACCCACGAAGGGTCCATGAAGGTACCTTGTCAATTCCATCATGGCTTACGTCCATGAATGACTAGCCTCACTCAGGTAGATCTTCATGAAGTAGGCAATCTCCTTGCCCTTACAAGCGATACCTAACCAATCTAAGAGACACCACTCTCCAAAAGGTAATAGATGGTGTGTAGATGATGAACTCCTTTCTCTTGTGCTTCAAATGATAGTCCCCCCAACACTCAACTCTTTCTCACAGATTTGGGTATAGTGGAAGAAGGATTTGAGTGGAAAACAACTTGGGGAAGGCTAGAAATCAAGATTCAAATGGAAGCTCTTGATCTCAACACATGAGTAGGTGGTTCTCTCTGAGAAAATGAATGGTGGAAGTGTAGGCACGTTCTGATGGCTCTCTCACAAATGGAGAAGGGGGTGGAGGGGTACATATAGCCTCCACACAAAATCCAACCTTTACACACATTTGACTCATCTCAGTGAACCGAATGGTTAAACTCAGTGGCACTGATCAGTTCAAAAATGTGAACGTTAGGAATCTCGGTGGGACCGACTGGAACAACTCGGTCAGAGCGATGTGCTAGGGCTTAGGGCAAACAACATCTCAGTGACGCCGATTGCATCAACTCAGTGGGACCGAAGTGAAGCAATAAGCAACCGAGAATCTATCAAGCCAACTCGGTGAGACCGATTGCATAACTCGATGAGACCAAAATAAATGCAACAAGTCACAGAGCGCTGGCAAGGCCATCTCGATGAGATCGAGATCCGTATCGATGAGACCGAATTGTTAGGGTTTCTGGCAGTGACTATGTCATATGAACTCGGTGGCTCTGGATAGAAAGAATCGGTGGGGCCGAGTTAGAGTTTAGGTTTTGGACATATTTGGATGGGGAAAGTGGTTGAGGGTTTTGGAGCAATATCACTAAACATTTGAGTAAGTAGACCATTAAGCAACACCTCATCCCCTTTTAATAGTGTTGGCTTTTCTATGGACTCAATGTGACCTTGGATCACTAAAATAAAGATGAAGAGTCTTCAGCTTTTGCCAATCTTTGTCCTTAGCATTTTGAGGGGTCCACATCTCTAGTCCATGCCATGCCAATCATTGAACATCCTGAAATATTTATCCTGAGAAGATATTAGTTCAATGAGCTATATGTTGTTATGAATTACCAAAACCACCCGGGGATTAGTTGCACTTTCAATCTCCCCCTTTTTGGTAATTGATGACAACATATAGATCAAAGCTTCGACAAATGATAAAATGAATGAAATACATCGTCGCTTTGAGAAGTACTCCCTCCATTCCACAATGTAGTGCCTATAGATTTTTATGAAAGTCAAACTTTGCCAACTTTGACCAAGTATATAGAGAAATCTGTCTACATCTACAATACCAAACATGTACATTCTGAAAATATAACTCACAATGTATCCAATTATGTGCATTTGGTATTCTAGATGTACCTACTTTTCTCTATAGACATGGTCAAAGTTTGTAATGTTTGACTTTTGAAAAAATCTATAGGCACTACATTATGGAACAGAGGGAGTATGTGATAAGCAAGAGCTCCCCCTAAATTTGTGCATTATTTAAAAATTTGCGTTTGAATGCAAATGCACAATCGATTAGGATCATGGGTCACTCTTCCATGTCACATACATCTTGGTGGAGCACACAAAATGATAAGAGTGAAATAACATGCACGCATCACCAAATACATAAGTGAATGATCATACACAAGAAATCATAGAGATAGGCATAAACCACACATTAAGCATAGTATGGTCAGTCACAAAACCACACAAAGTATCTCACGAGCATAAAACAATAAGTAGCACAAATCAAACATACAAAGTAGCAACGGGCAATTAAATCGGCGAGCAAAAGAATGAGACACACACACACACTCTCTATATATCGAAGCCTATGATCTATACATTTTCCCCCGTTTGGCAACAAGTTACCAAAAAGCTCGAGAAAGTATAGTGCTCGACGGCACTCTAGGCAAGATCTCCGAGAGCTCCTGAAGGGATCTTCTGGCTTGTTGATCCAGTGTGCGTAGATGGTGCTGAGAGAACTGCTTCTGCAAATGCTTCGTCTGATGTCTGCCGAGCTGGTGGTGTTCATACCGGGGGTGGCACTATAGCAGCAGCGTCAGGTGCAGAGTGAGAAGTCCTGGTGTATGCTACTGGCATATCTAAGGACCTGGCTGCCCTAGGCACTGTCTGGAATATGTTAGTAGTAGTGTCCTCATTGCCATGTTCAACATTATCTCTCAGCTTCTCCATAATAGACTGTATCTCAGTGACCTTGACATAAAGATTGTACATTTTGTCCTCCACTATCCGCTCTAAGCTCACCTGGTTCTTGGCTAACTTGGCCATACTTCACTCAATTCTCAGTGTTGCTTCCAGCAGATACGTCATCTGGTCTTGCTTTGATTTGAGATTGGCTATCGAGGCATTTGGTGCATTAAATGCCTTCTCTGCTCTTGCTACTGCTGCTGCCTCAGCCTTCTCCCAAGCCTCAACTGAATAAGGGTGGGAAGCATCCATCACCACTACATTATCCTCGAATTCTGGCTGAAGAGGAATGTGCTCATTGTCAAGTAGATATGTATCTGTACCAACTTTGGAGTTGATAAGCATCTGAATATGTGGTGCATATTCACATGACCTCTTCTGGTCAGCAACTATCCTTTTGATTGTCTCAAAAATCAGGCTCATCACTTTGAACTTCTGTGAAACATCAAACAAGTGGAGCAGGTTGATGGAGTGGCCACGAATCATTCTCTCATCTCCAGATTTGGGCAACGAAGTGTGCTTCAAAATGTAGTTTGCGGTGGCCAAACCAGCTAGCAAATGATATATTGAACCATACTTATGAGTTTCCAAATCTTTGTCAGGAATGTTCTTGTACATGTGTGCCATAGTTTTGTGATCCATCCCGGGCTTCTGATGAGGACATCAATACAATTGTTACACCCACAGCCCCTGCTGCTATACATACTGGACCAATTACTAGAGCTCGTGCACGCCAACTAAATTACCAGGTACTTTCGTTTCTTGGTAATGATTCTAATGTTCATGAGAATATGATGCTGCCTAAATTGGATACATTTGTTTTGCTTACAAATGAAGGGCCTAGCTTGGAGAAGGATGAACATTGGAGCAAGAACAAGCATGGAGATGATGGCATGCGCAAGGGAAACAAGAACGGAGTTACAAGTGATGATTTCAGGACTTTGAAGCCACCATAATGCGTGCATGAAGCCTTGGACGAAATATACAAGACGCCACTTCATAAATTTCGTCCCGAGGCTATTTTAGGTGCTGCGTCACCTTATTATTGGGCCAGGCCCATGTAATTTCGAAATACATAAGTATAGGCTATTTTTAGAGTCCGTATGTGTGGGGAAACAAGAGATAGGGTTGATTTCGGACCCCTCCACCAAGGGCCACGAAATTCTCCCCCTCTTCCTCCATATATACAGCCCTTAGGGCATCGTTTAGACTTTGGGTTTTGTTTAAATTAAAAGTTCGCCATAGCTGCAACTTCGCGTACTTCGTTTGTGTTCAACGACCAGACAAAGGCGTCACAGAACCCCACCTTGATCAATAAAGCTTTCATCTTATATTCGCAATATCCAGATTGCAATCTTAGTTTCTTGCTTGTTCTTCGTTTGCTCGCAGGAAACAGACCCTCGTGGTCAGGTTGATCGTGCTCCGGCGTGGTCAATAACCTCTCAGAGTTGGTTTAGCGATTGCTAAGGCGCGACGTCCTCGCACGTTCGTAGTCGGATCGTCAAAGTCGACTTCCACCAAAGCGAAATCCACCATCTCATCGAAAGACGGGACACCTTTGCCTCTATCACAAGTGATATTATTTGTCGTCGTTGTAAGGGAGGAGGTCATTATGCGAGAGAATGCAAATCTCCGCGTGTGATGATTGCTACCGCGGATGGTGGATATGAGTCCGCTAGTGACTATGATGAGGAGACTTTGGCTCTTATTACACGTGAAGAACATGGTGGAGATGATTCTGATAATGAGACGCAATACATGGCTCCTGAAGACGCTGACAGGTATGAATGTTTAGTTGCTCAACGTGTTTTGAGTGTGCAGATCACACAAGCTGAGCAAAATCAGAGGCACAATTTGTTCCATACCAAGGGAGTTGTGAAGGAACGTTCTGTGCGCGTCATCATAGACGGAGGGAGCTGCAACAACTTGGCTAGCATGGAGATGGTCGAGAAGCTTTCTCTCACCACAAGACCACATCCACATCCTTACTACATCCAATGGTTCAACAACAGCGGCAAGGTTAAGGTAACACGTACTGTTCGTGTGCATTTTAGTATCTCTACATATGCTGATTATGTTGATTGTGATGTGGTACCTATGCAAGCATGTTCCTTATTACTTGGTAGACCATGGCAATTTGATAAAAATTCTGTACACCATGGTAGAAACAATCACTATACTCTTGTTCATAAGGATAAAAATATTACTTTGCTTCCTATGACCCCTGATTCCATTTTGAAAGATGATATTAATAGAGCTAATAAAGCACAACAGGAGAAGAATAAGAGTGAAAATCAGATTGTGGCAAAAGAATTTGAGCAACAAATGAAGCCTAATAATAAACCATCTAGTGTTGCGTCTGAAATTAAATTGAAAAGTGCATGTTTATTTGCCACCAAATCTGATATTGATGAGCTAGATTTCAGCAAATCTGTTTGCTATGCTTTTGTGTGCAAAGAGGCATTATTTTCATTCGAGGACGTGCCTTCCTCTTTGCCTCCTGCTGTCACTAACATTTTGCAGGAGTTCGCTGACGTTTTTCCACAAGACGTGCCACCGGGATTACCGCCTATTCGAGGGATTGAGCATCAGATCGACTTAATTCCCGGTGCTTCACTGCCAAACCGTGCACCATACCGTACCAATCCCGAGGAGACGAAGGAGATTATGCGTCAAGTACAAGAGCTTCTCGACAAAGGTTATATACGCGAATCCCTTAGTCCTTGTGCTGTTCCTATTATTCTAGTGCCGAAAAAGGATGGTACATCACGTATGTGTGTTGATTGTAGAGGCATTAATAATATTACTATTCGTTATCGTCATCCTATTCCTAGGCTAGATGATATGCTTGATGAATTGAGTGGTTCTACAATATTCTCCAAAGTTGATTTGCGTAGTGGCTACCATCAAATTCGTATGAAATTGGGAGATGAATGGAAAACAGCATTTAAAACTAAGTTTGGATTATATGAGTGGTTAGTCATGCCTTTTGGGTTAACTAATGCACCTAGTACTTTCATGAGATTAATGAATGAAGTTTTACGTGCTTTCATTGGACGATTTGTGGTAGTTTACTTTGATGACATATTGATTTATAGCAGATCTTTGGAGGAACATTTGGAACATTTACGTGCTGTTTTTATTGCTCTACGTGATGCACGTTTGTTTGGTAACCTTGGGAAGTGCACCTTTTGCACCGACCGAGTATCTTTTCTTGGCTATGTTGTTACTCCACAGGGAATTGAAGTTGATAAAGCCAAGATTGAAGCTATTGAGAGTTGGCCGCAACCCAAAACGGTCACACAAGTGAGGAGTTTTCTTGGCCTCGCTGGACTCTATAGGCATTTTGTCATAGATTTCAGCACCATTGCTGCACCTCTCAATGAGCTTACAAAGAAAGATGTGCCTTTTCTTTGGGGTACCGCACAGGAAGAAGCCTTCTCGGTATTGAAAGATAAGTTGACACATGCTCCTTTACTCCAACTTCCTGATTTTAATAAGACTTTTGAGCTTGAATGTGATGCTAGGGGAAACAAGAGATAGGGTTGATTTCGGACCCCTCCACCAAGGGCCACGAAATTCCCCCCTCTTCCTCCATATATATAGCCCTTAGGGCATCGTTTAGACTTTGGGTTTTGTTTAGATTAAAAGTTCGCCATAGCTGCAACTTCGCGTACTTCGTTTGTGTTCAACGACCAGACAAAGGCGTCACAGAACCCCACCTTGATCAATAAAGCTTTCATCTTATATTCGCAATATCCAGATTGCAATCTTAGTTTCTTGCTTGTTCTTCGTTTGCTCGCAGGAAACAGACCTTCGTGGTCAGGTTGATCGTGCTCCGGCGTGGTCAATAACCTCTCGGAGTTGGTTTAGCGATTGCTAAGGCGCGACGTCCTCGCACGTTCGTAGTCGGATCGTCAAAGTCGACTTCCACCAAAGCGAAATCCACCATCTCATCGAAAGACGGGACACCTTTGCCTCTATCAAGTGGTATCAGATTTCCAGGTTGCTCGGTGAGATTTTACAGTTTTTTGTAGTTTAGATCGAGTCTGTAGGATCATATTCTTGTGTGTTTCTATTGCTGCTAACCATGCCAGGATCACAAGCCGACGAGATTGACTGGGAGAATTTATCGAACAAGGAGCTTCATGATAAGTTTCAGCAAATGATGACTGAACAGGTGCAAGATGTGCTGAACAATTTTGAAGAGGCCATGGAGAAGATCACTGGCTTTGAGAAGACGTTCGAAACAAAGCTCGATAACAAGTTTAATGAATTGCTCGCGCGTCTTCCACCACCACCACCCGCTGCAGCTAACGCACCTCTCCAACAACAACAACGTCTGCCTCCACGTCGCGAAGCAGACCTCCGCCGAGCAAGCCGTGTTCCTCTTGCGTTTGGCCAAACTGTTGGTGCTGCTGTTGATACTTCTGTGGCTCCTGCTGCTGATGCGGAGGAGGATGATTATGTGGGAGACTATGAGGATGAGGTTGATCAAAATCAACACTATGTGCAGCCACCTGTACCACCACCAGCAGGTCGACCTCAGGTATATATTCGTAATGGTAGGCCTGCACCACCACCTCAGGTACGCGATGATGTCCATATTCCTAAACTGAAATTGAATATTCCACCATTTGAGGGTAGATATGTTCCTGATATATATCTTACTTGGGAGTTAGAAACTGAACAACGATTTACATGTTTACAATATCCTGAGGAGAGACGAGTTGCTGCTGCTGTTTGTGCTTTCACTAGTTTTGCATGTGTATGGTGGTCTGAACATTGTAGATTATATCCTATTCCAACTACTTGGGCTGCTTTGAAAACTGCTATGCGTACGCGTTGGGTTCCACCATATTATCAACGTGAATTGCTTCAAAAATTGCAGCGTTTAAGACAAGGGAAAAATTCTGTAGAAGAATATTATCAGGAATTACAAACTGGCATGATTAGATGTGGTATTGTTGAGGAGAATGAAGCTATGCTTGCACGTTTTCTAGGTGGATTAAATAGAGAGATTCAGACCATTTTAGACTATAAGGAGTATACTAATATCACTCGTTTATTCCATCTTGCTTGTAAAGCTGAACGTGAAGTGCAGGATCGACAAGCATTGGGGCGAACTAACTTTTCTGCAGGCCGACCTTCATCATGGACACCACGTGCATCTTCTACTTCAACTGCACCAGCACCTCCATCCGGTGCCACCTCCAGCCGTGATTCAAGAAAACAGGCACAACCACCATTATCTGCCAAGAGCGCACCTGCGGGGCCTGCACAGCGTTCTTCTTCTTCCATGGCATCAACAGGGCACACAAGTGATATTATTTGTCGTCGTTGTTGATAGAGGCAAAGGTGTCCCGTCTTTCGATGAGATGATGGATATCGCTTTGGTGGAAGTCGACTTTGACGATCCGACTACGAACGTGCAAGGACGTCGCGCCTTAGCAATCGCTAAACCAACTCCGAGAGGTTATTGACCACGCCGGAGCACGATCAACCTGACCACGAGGGTCTGTTTCCTGCGAGCAAACGAAGAACAAGCAAGAAACTGAGATTGCAATCTGGATATTGCGAATATAAGATGAAAGCTTTATTGATCAAGGTGGGGTTCTGTGACGCCTTTGTCTGGTCGTTGAACACAAACGAAGTACGCGAAGTTGCAGCTATGGCGAACTTTTAATCTAAACAAAACCCAAAGTCTAAACGATGCCCTAAGGGCTGTATATATGGAGGAAGAGGGGGGGAATTTCGTGGCCCTTGGTGGAGGGGTCCGAAATCAACCCTATCTCGTGTTTCCCCACACATACGGACTCTAAAAATAGCCTATACTTATGTATTTCGAAATTACATGGGCCTGGCCCAATAATAAGGTGACGCAGCACCTAAAATAGCCTCGGGACGAAATTTATGAAGTGGCATCTTGTATATTTCGTCCAAGGCTTCATGCACCCATTATGGTGGCTTCAAAGTCATGAAATCATCACTTGTAACTCCGTTCTTGTTCCCCTTGCGCATGCCATCATCTCCATGCTTGTTCTTGCTCCAATGTTCATCCTTCTCCAAGCTAGGCCCTTCATTTGTAAGCAAAACAAATGTATCCAATTTAGGCAGCATCATATTCTCATGAACATTAGAATCATTACCAAGAAACGAAAGTACCTGGTAATTTAGTTGGCGTGCACGAGCTCTAGTAATTGGTCGAGTATGTATAGCAGCAGGGGCTGTGGGTGTAACAATTGTATTGATGTCCTCATCATCCTCCCCTTCTTGAAATGAAGTCGTCCTCGACGGAAGTTCATCTTCCTCACCCAAATAAGGCTTCAAATCTGCAATGTTAAAAGTGGGACTAACCCCAAAATCTGCAGGCAGCTCAAGTTTATATGCATTATCATTTATTTTCTCTAACACCTTAAAGGGACCATCAGCACGTGGCTTTAACTTTGATTTGCGCAAATCAGGAAATCTATCCTTACGCAAATGTAACCAAACAAGATCTCCAGGTGCAAACACAACATGTTTTCTACCCTTATCTCCAGCAAGTTTATATTTAGCATTCATGCGCTCAATGTTTTCCTTAGTTAACTCATGCATTTTTAAAATCAATTCAGCACGTTGTTTAGCATCAAAATTAACCTTCTCCGAAGATGGAAGAGGCAACAAATCAATAGGTGCACGAGGTAGGAAACCATACACAACTTCAAAAGGGCACATCTTAGTAGTAGAATGCAATGAACGATTATAAGCAAATTCAATATGAGGCAAGCATTCCTCCCACCTTTTCTTATTATTCTTCAAAACAGCCGTAAGCATAGTAGACAACGTTCTATTGACTACTTCAGTTTGTCCATCAGTTTGGGGGTGACAAGTAGTACTAAAAAGCAGTTTAGTCCCCAACTTAGCCCATAAACATCTCCAAAAGTGGCTAAGAAATTTAGTATCACGATCTGAAACAATAGTATTTGGCACACCATGCAAGCGAATAATTTCACGAAAGAACAAATCAGCAACATTAACAGCATCATCGCTTTTATGACATGGTATAAAGTGTGCCATTTTCGAGAATCTATCCACGACAACAAATATGCTATCCCTCCCCTTCTTTGTTCGAGGTAAACCTAAAACAAAGTCCATAGATATATCCTCCCAAGGAACACTAGGTACAGGCAAAGGCATATATAAACCATGAGGATTGAGTCGTGACTTAGCTTTTTGACATGTAGTGCAGCGAGCAATAAAACGCTCAACATCCCGTCTCATCTTTGGCCAAAAGAAATGTGTAGCAAGTACGTCCTCCGTCTTCTTCACGCCAAAGTGTCCCATTAATCCTCCTCCATGCGCCTCCTGCAACAACAAAAGACGAACGGAGCTAGCTGGAATGCATAGCTTGTTAGCACGAAACACAAATCCATCGTTACCAACAAACTTGTTCCACATTCTTCCTTCTTTACAATTCTGCATTACATCTTTAAAATCAGCATCATGCACATATTGATCTTTGATGGTCTCTAAACCAAATATTTTGAAGTCAAGTTGTGAAAGCATAGTATAGCGACGAGACAATGCATCAGCAATAACATTTTCTTTTCCCTTCTTGTGTTTAATGACATAAGGGAAAGTCTCAATGAATTCAACCCATTTAGCATGTCTACGATTCAGTTTAGCTTGACTTTTAATATGTTTCAAAGATTCATGATCAGAATGTATAACAAATTCTTTGGGCCATAAATAATGTTGCCATGTTTCTAAAGTCCGAACAAGAGCATATAATTCTTTATCATAAGTAGAATAATTCAGACTAGGCCCACTCAATTTTTCAGAAAAGTATGCAACAGGTTTGCCATCTTGTAATAACACACCTCCTAATCCAATTCCACTAGCATCACATTCAAGCTCAAAAGTCTTATTAAAATCAGGAAGTTGGAGTAAAGGAGCATGTGTCAACTTATCTTTCAATACCGTGAAGGCTGCTTCCTGTGCGGTACCCCAAACAAAAGGCACATCCTTCTTTGTAAGCTCGTTGAGAGGTGCAGCAATGGTGCTGAAATCTCTCACAAAACGCCTATAGAATCCAGCGAGGCCAAGAAAACTCCTCACTTGTGTGACCGTTTTGGGCTGCGGCCAACTCTCAATAGCTTCAATCTTGGCTTTATCAACTTCAATTCCCTGTGGAGTAACAACATAGCCAAGAAAAGATACTCGGTCGGTGCAAAAGGTGCACTTCCCAAGGTTACCAAACAAACGTGCATCACGTAGAGCAATAAAAACAGCACGTAAATGTTCCAAATGTTCCTCCAAAGATCTGCTATAAATCAATATGTCATCAAAGTAAACTACCACAAATCGTCCAATGAAAGCACGTAAAACTTCGTTCATTAATCTCATGAAAGTACTAGGTGCATTAGTTAACCCAAAAGGCATGACTAACCACTCATATAATCCAAACTTAGTTTTAAATGCAGTTTTCCATTCATCTCCCAATTTCATACGAATTTGATGGTAGCCACTACGCAAATCAACTTTGGAGAATATTGTAGAGCCACTTAATTCATCAAGCATATCATCTAGCCTAGGAATAGGATGACGATAACGAATAGTAATATTATTAATGCCTCTACAATCAACACACATACGTTGATAGAGGCAAAGGTGTCCCGTCTTTCGATGAGATGATGGATTTCGCTTTGGTGGAAGTCGACTTTGACGATCCGACTACGAACGTGCGAGGACGTCGCGCCTTAGCAATCGCTAAACCAACTCCGAGAGGTTATTGACCACGCTGGAGCACGATCAACCTGACCACGAGGGTCTGTTTCCTGCGAGCAAACGAAGAACAAGCAAGAAACTAAGATTGCAATCTGGATATTGCGAATATAAGATGAAAGCTTTATTGATCAAGGTGGGGTTCTGTGACGCCTTTGTCTGGTCGTTGAACACAAACGAAGTACGCGAAGTTGCAGCTATGGCGAACTTTTAATTTAAACAAAACCCAAAGTCTAAACGATGCCCTAAGGGCTGTATATATGGAGGAAGAGGGGGAGAATTTCGTGGCCCTTGGTGGAGGGGTCCGAAATCAACCCTATCTCTTGTTTCCCCACACATACGGACTCTAAAAATAGCCTATACTTATGTATTTCGAAATTACATGGGCCTGGCCCAATAATAAGGTGACGCAGCACCTAAAATAGCCTCGGGACGAAATTTATGAAGTGGCGTCTTGTATATTTCGTCCAAGGCTTCATGCACGCATTATGGTGGCTTCAAAGTCCTGAAATCATCACTTGTAACTCCGTTCTTGTTTCCCTTGCGCATGCCATCATCTCCATGCTTGTTCTTGCTCCAATGTTCATCCTTCTCCAAGCTAGGCCCTTCATTTGTAAGCAAAACAAATGTATCCAATTTAGGCAGCATCATATTCTCATGAACATTAGAATCATTACCAAGAAACGAAAGTACCTGGTAATTTAGTTGGCGTGCACGAGCTCTAGTAATTGGTCCAGTATGTATAGCAGCAGGGGCTGTGGGTGTAACAATTGTATTGATGTCCTCATCACATATTAAAAGTCAAGCTAAACTGAATCGTAGACATGCTAAATGGGTTGAATTCATTGAGACTTTTCCTTATGTCATTAAACACAAGAAGGGAAAAGAAAATGTTATTGCTGATGCATTGTCTCGCCGCTATACTATGCTTTCACAACTTGACTTCAAAATATTTGGTTTGGAGACCATCAAAGATCAATATGTGCATGATGCTGATTTTAAAGATGTAATGCAGAATTGTAAAGAAGGAAGAATGTGGAACAAGTTCGTCGTTAACAATGGATTTGTGTTTCGTGCTAACAAGCTATGCATTCCAGCTAGCTCCGTTCGTCTTTTGTTGTTGCAGGAGGCGCATGGAGGAGGATTAATGGGACACTTTGGCGTGAAGAAGACGGAGGACGTACTTGCTACACATTTCTTTTGGCCAAAGATGAGACGGGATGTTGAGCGTTTTATTGCTCGCTGCACTACATGTCAAAAAGCTAAGTCACGCCTCAATCCTCATGGTTTATATATGCCTTTGCCTGTACCTAGTGTTCCTTGGGAGGATATATCTATTGACTTTGTTTTAGGTTTACCTCGAACAAAGAAGGGGAGGGATAGCATATTTGTTGTCGTGGATAGATTCTCGAAAATGGCACACTTTATACCATGTCATAAAAGCGATGATGCTATTAATGTTGCTGATTTGTTCTTTCGTGAAATTATTCGCTTGCATGGTGTGCCAAATACTATTGTTTCAGATCGTGATACTAAATTTCTTAGCCACTTTTGGAGATGTTTATGGGCTAAGTTGGGGACTAAACTGCTTTTTAGTACTACTTGTCACCCCCAAACTGATGGACAAACTGAAGTAGTCAATAGAACGTTGTCTACTATGCTTAGGGCTGTTTTGAAGAATAATAAGAAAATGTGGGAGGAATGCTTGCCTCATATTGAATTTGCTTATAATCGTTCATTGCATTCTACTACTAAGATGTGCCCTTTTGAAGTTGTTTATGGTTTCCTACCTCGTGCACCTATTGATTTGTTGCCTCTTCCATCTTCGGAGAAGGTTAATTTTGATGCTAAACAACGTGCTGAATTGATTTTAAAAATGCATGAGTTAACTAAGGAAAACATTGAGCGCATGAATGCTAAATATAAACTTGCTGGAGATAAGGGTAGAAAACATGTTGTGTTTGCACCTGGAGATCTTGTTTGGTTACATTTGCGTAAGGATAGATTTCCTGATTTGCGCAAATCAAAGTTAATGCCACGTGCTGATGGTCCCTTTAAGGTGTTAGAGAAAATAAATGATAATGCATATAAACTTGAGCTGCCTGCAAATTTTGGGGTTAGTCCCACTTTTAACATTGCAGATTTGAAGACTTATTTGGGTGAGGAAGATGAACTTCCGTCGAGGACGACTTCATTTCAAGAAGGGGAGGATGATGAGGACATCAATACAATTGTTACACCCACAGCCCCTGCTGCTATACATACTGGACCAATTACTAGAGCTCGTGCACGCCAACTAAATTACCAGGTACTTTCGTTTCTTGGTAATGATTCTAATGTTCATGAGAATATGATGCTGCCTAAATTGGATACATTTGTTTTGCTTACAAATGAAGGGCCTAGCTTGGAGAAGGATGAACATTGGAGCAAGAACAAGCATGGAGATGATGGCATGCGCAAGGGAAACAAGAACGGAGTTACAAGTGATGATTTCAGGACTTTGAAGCCACCATAATGGGTGCATGAAGCCTTGGACGAAATATACAAGACGCCACTTCATAAATTTCGTTCCGAGGCTATTTTAGGTGCTGCGTCACCTTATTATTGGGCCAGGCCCATGTAATTTCAAAATACATAAGTATAGGCTATTTTTAGAGTCCGTATGTGTGGGGAAACAAGAGATAGGGTTGATTTCGGACCCCTCCACCAAGGGCCACGAAATTCCCCCCCTCTTCCTCCATATATACAGCCCTTAGGGCATCGTTTAGACTTTGGGTTTTGTTTAGATTAAAAGTTCGCCATAGCTGCAACTTCGCGTACTTCGTTTGTGTTCAACGACCAGACAAAGGCGTCACAGAACCCCACCTTGATCAATAAAGCTTTCATCTTATATTCGCAATATCCAGATTGCAATCTTAGTTTCTTGCTTGTTCTTCGTTTGCTCGCAGGAAACAGACCTTCGTGGTCAGGTTGATCGTGCTCCGGCGTGGTCAATAACCTCTCGGAGTTGGTTTAGCGATTGCTAAGGCGCGACGTCCTCGCACGTTCGTAGTCGGATCGACAAAGTCGACTTCCACCAAAGCGAAATCCACCATCTCATCGAAAGACGGGACACCTTTGCCTCTATCAGCTTCCCATAGACATCAACATCATTTTAATCTTCCTTTGGGGCATTAATGAGAGCAGCGCACTCAGAGATAGATGACTAGTATCTAGTGCCCTCAGTCGTCCACACGGTTCTGCCATCTGGATAAAAATGTGCTGTGGAGTAGAATTGCATCACCATCTCATCATTCCATTTTGTAAGCTTTTATCCAACAAAGCATCAACTCCAGTAAGTCTGAAGCTCTCATGAACATGGGGGAAGTAGTCTTCATTTGTATCAATGTACTTCCAGTCCACCCACTTCATGTTGCTTATGATGGGATTCTTGTCGAGTAGCACTGCCTCATAGAAATCTTGCTGTTCACGGGTATGGAAACGATAATCACAAGCTGTTCTCCTCCTCAATGAGTATGGATCCACTTTCCTCCATTCTCTCAGTCCTTTGTCTTTCCTGAACTTCATGTTTTCAGCAACTGGGTGTCCATCTCATGATCTGGAATCTTTGATTTCAACTTTCTGAGAACTAGTGGCTCATCATCTTCTTGAACTGCTGGCACTTGGGCCTTGTTCTTTTTAGCAAATGGGATGTTCCTAGTGGATCTCTTAGGAGCTGGAACTGGAGCTTTGGGCTTAGACTTGGAGGACTTGGCAGACTTCATAGCATCATACATCAATTTCTGAGCCTTGGCAAAACCCCACTGCAATTTTTTTCATTTATTATTAAAAAAGAAGAACAACAAAGTCCAAAAGTACAAAGGGCTTGAAGTAAGCCTAAAAGACAAAAAAGGGCTAACTGCCCAAAAAATTACAAGGCAAGGCTATCAAGCCAGGTGCAAAAAGCCCTAGCGTAGCTCTTCTTAACCCTAAATCTAAGCAAGTTGAGCTCCTCCAGGAAAATGGCTTTCCATCTCTGTAAGCTAGGTTGGATGGCTTGGAAGATGAGATTATTTCTTGAAATCCAGATGGCTCAAGAGGCTACGATGATGATTTCCACGAAGAAGGGCACCTGCAATTTCTGTCTGATGTCAGCAAAAGCCTCCAGCACTGAAACATTGGCTTGTCTTGAGGGACAAATTAGATCCCAACACCGAGATGCAAAGGGTCAGGTCGAAAAGAGATGTTGCAGTGTTTCCTCCTGCTGGCAATTATTCACAGCACAGTTGTAACTCTCCAGATGAAAAGTTTTCCTTCTTAAAAGATTCCTCGTGTTTAGCCTGTCATGAAGAACCCTCCATAAGAACACCTTGTGCTTTAGCTGGCAAGAACTATTCCATATCCAATTGAATTGTTGAGGCACTATTTTAACCCCCACCATCATTATATAAGCCTTAGCCACAGAAAATTGTTCATTTCACATATATAACTCCAGGTATCAGTGCAATCAAGGAATTCAGAGGCTCTTAAAGACATGCAAATGTCTTCCATAGTTTCAAATTCTTGAAAGGCTTGGACAGTCAATGGAAAATGGAACAGGTCTTCCAGTTATTCAGTGTGGATGACTGAGTGCACATTAGTGTCCCTGTTTGTGACGCCCGGATAATGAA
The DNA here is from genome assembly GCF_018294505.1 of Triticum aestivum. Classification (NCBI taxonomy): domain Eukaryota; kingdom Viridiplantae; phylum Streptophyta; class Magnoliopsida; order Poales; family Poaceae; genus Triticum; species Triticum aestivum. The sequence continues at coordinate 354,078,182 of NC_057798.1, forward strand.
GCTACAGTGAACGTCTGCTAATGATGCCACGTCACCTCGGTTACTATTGATAAACTCGCGTTGATTCGAAACCGACTCAAATTCTAATTTAAAATAAAGTCAAATTGTTATTTCTTCAAACGGTAAAACAAAAATGTTCGGTGGGATGCAAATATTCACTAACAATTTTTCATGAAAGAATTAACATTTATTTAAAAAATATAAATTTGTCCCTGGATTTTAAAACAGTGGACCAACAATGCTTTTTTTCATTAAATATAAAATCAAACTTCATAAATTATTTTGAACCCAAACCTTTTGTGGCAGTGCAAAATAATGCATGTAATTGTATGGCAAGGTTTTACATTTTATAAAAATATTTTGATGAAAAAGGAAAGTACAAAACAGTAGCTAAATAAGTAAACAGAGAAGTAGATGGAAACTAGTAAAAAGAATAGAAACCTTCCCCGCAAAAAAAGAAAGAATAGAAACCTAATCTACTGGCCCCCTTGGCCCATCTATGAAAACGGCCCATGCCAACCACCCACTTGCCTCCCACCTCTCGCTACAGGAGGCAGGGGTGCCGTGGCGGCCATCCGCCGGTGATGGCCGTGCGTGGCGGCCATCCACCTCCTGCCCCCGCCTATAAATCATCGTCGGACGCCCCTCGAACCCTAGCTCCATTCCCCTCCCTTCCTCGCACCGCCATCGACCTCCCCGCCCCCGCTAGGCAGAACCAGCACCGCCATGGCCTTCGCCGTTCTCGCGCTCACCGAGCTCCTGGGCACCAGAGAATTTGTCCCCGCGATTCATCATCGTCCACTACTTCGACTACGTCCAAGGATCGAGCTGGAACGCGCCAAGTGAAGCGGATCGAGGCCTTCTTCCACCTCCAGCACCCTCTACTGCTCCCGTCCCTCGCCGAGCCTTTCTTGTGCTCCCCGGTGAGCTCCCGCTCGAAATCCCTCTACCTAGTTCTCGAATCCATGTTCGTAGCCGCCATTCCCGTCGCGGCTGAAGCTCGTTGCCGCCGGCCATGTTTTCAAAAAGCTTACTGCTACTGTCGCTCGCACCCGACCTTGGTCTCGAGCTCCTGGATCCCCCACGAGGCCAACACACTCCCGTTCCTGTCGCACCCTGGCTGCGCTCGTCGTGAGCTCCTGGCCGCTCCGCCCGTGTTCGCCATCGCCAGCTCGCGCCGTCTGCGCGCGCGACGTCGCGCCCATTACTCCCGGCCGCGCCCGGCGCTGCTCGCCGCCCCATGTGCGCCCCTGCGCCTGCCCGCGCTCGCACGTCTGCAGCCGCCCGCAGCAACTGCCCGCTGCTGTTGCTGCCTCTGTCGCCAAGCTGATGTTCTATTGCCATTGTACTGCTGCTCCTTCCCGGATGCCGCTGCAGGTCCTGCTATTGCTGCTCTGCTTACTACTGCTGCTACTATGTGCTGCCGATGCTCTCTGTTCCGCTGCCTTGGCAGCCCGTGTTCCCCTGCCGCGCTGCTGCTGGTTGATGCAGCTGCTACCTGTTGCTGCTGCTACACAAGGCCACCGGCGCCCTCCTGTGCAAGCGTGCAGCCCAGCTAAAAAGGCTGACTAGCTCTCTGAAGATGTGGCCGGCCCTATCCAAATTGCCTAGTGCTAATTAGCTTAGTTAGGTTTAGTTCAGCCTAACCTGTCCATGATAGGTGGTCTCATGCAGTAAAATCCTTTTAGTTAAAAGGCCACTCAATGACATGTGGGACCTTGTTAGTTTAATCCCTAGTTACTAATGTTCATATTACATGTGTGCCACAAACCCTCTGTTGACCAGTCAAATTGACTGGGTCAAACCCAACCTATGGCCCCACTGCCATACACACCGTCTGGTAGAGCCCCTTGTGACAAAAGATTTTCCATTTAAATTTTCGAATTAAATAATTCCAGAATATTATCAAAACTTTGGAAATCATATTTATTAATCCGTAGCTCGGTTGAGAAAACTTTGTACATGAAAGTTGGTCAGAACGACGAGACGAATACGGGTACACTCTCCGTTCGTCAGCCACATATCCCTAGCATAGCAAACACGCAACTTTCCCCCTCTAGTTCATCTGTCAAAAAACGTGAAACACCGGGGATACTTTCCCCGATGTTCCCCCCCTTCACTGGTATCACCTACTACCGCGTTAGGGCACACTGAACACAGCGTATTGTCTTGTTACGCTTTGTGATGCTTTGATTGCTCTGTTATTTATTGTGTTCCCTCTCCGTTACTTCTTTCCGATAGACCCCAAGACTGCCGACGACCCCCAATTCGACTACGGTGTTGACGACTCGTCCTTCTTGCTAGAGCAACCAGGCAGGCCCCCCCTTGATCACCAGATATCGCCTATTCTTTCCTCTACTGCTTGCATTAGAGTAGTGTAGCATGTTACTGTTCGGTTACTTCTATTCTGTTGCATAGCCTGTCATTGTTGCTACAGTCATTGATACCTTACCCGCAATCCTAAATGCTTAGTATAGGATGCTAGTTTATCATCATTGACCCTACATTCTTGCCAGTCTGCCTTGCTATACTATCGGGTCGTGATCACTCGGGAGGTGATCACGGGTATATACTATACATATATACATACTATACAGATGGTAACTAAAGTCGGGTCAGCTCGTTGAGTACCCGCAAGTGATTCTGATGTGGGGGCTGGAAGGACAGGTGGCTCCATCCCGGTAGAGGTGGGCCTGGGTTCCCGATGGCCCCCGACTGTTACTTTGTGGCGGAGCGACAGGGCAGGTTGAGACCACCTCGGAGAGAGGTGGGCCTAGCCCTGGGCGGCGTTCGCGGTTACTTCATAATAACACGCTTAACGAGATCTTGGTATTTGATCCGAGTCTGGCCACTGGCCTATACGCACTAACCAACTACATGGGAAAGATATGGGCACTCGACGTCGCGGTATCAGCCGAAGCCTTCGTGACGTCAGCGATTGAGCGGCGCGCGCCGGATTGGAACGTAAGCCTGCTCTTGTATTAAGGGGGCTAGTTCTGCTTCCATCCACCCTCGCAACGTGCAGATGTGCAATGGGCGATGGGTCCGGACCCCTGCGCCATAGGATTTAGACCGACGTGCTGACCTCTTTGTTGTGCCTAGGTAGGGCTGCGACGTGTTGATCTTCCGAGGCCGGGCATGACCCAGGAAAGTGTGTGCGGCCAAATGGGATCGAGCGTGTTGGGTTATGTGGTGCACCCCTGCAGGGAAGTTTATCTATTCGAATAGCCGTGTCCCTCGGTAAAAGGACGACCCGGAGTTGTACCTTGACCTTATGACAACTAGAATCGGATACTTAATAAAACACACCCAGACAAGTTCCACAGACAACCCAGTGATCGCTTTTCCACAGGGCGACAAGGGGAGGATCGCCGGGTAGGATTATGCTATGCGATGCTACTTGGAGGACTTCAATCTACTCTCTTCTACATGCTGCAAGACGGAGGCTGCCAGAAGCGTAGTCTTCGATAGGACTAGCTATCCCCCTCTTATTCTGGCATTCTGCAGTTCAGCCCACCGATATTGCCTCTTTACACATATACCCATGCATATGTAGTGTAGATCCTTGCTTGCGAATACTTTGGATGAGTACTCACGGTTTCTTTTCTCCCCCTTTCCTCCCTTTCCTTTCTACCTGGTTGTCGCAACCAGATGCTGGAGCCCAGGAGCCAGATGATCCCGAGGATGATTCTACATGGAGTTCGGCTTCGAGGAGTAGTTAGGAGGTCCCAGGCAGGAGGCCTGACCTTTTCGATCGTTGCTACTTTTATGCTAGCCTTCTTAAGGCAAACTTGTTTAAACTTATGATTGTTCTCAGATATTGTTGCTTCCGCTGACTCGTCTATGATCGAGCACTTGTATTCGAGCCCTCGAGGCCCCTGGCTTGTATTATGATGCTTGTATGACTTATTTTTTTTGTAGAGTTGTGTTGTGATATCTTCCCGTGAGTCCCCGATCTTGATCGTACACGTTTGCATGTATGATTAGTGTACGATTGAATCGGGGGCATCACAAGTTGGTATCAGAGACGACTGCCTGTAGGAATCCCCCTTCCACACTCCTTGGCGGAAGTCGAGTCTAGACATTGCAAAGCTTTTTACTAACTTGGCTGTGCGGCTTATGGGCCCACGTCGCCATTGGGTGGTATTAGGATCTTTTATTCCTTGTCTATACTCTGGGATTATAATCTCTCTTTTATTCGGGTTAAATGATTTTCTAAAATCTAACTTTAGGTTCTCGAAAACACTTTCTCCCGGAGAGCCCCTTCAGTCCAGATGATCGCCGACTGCACCAGAAGATTCCAAAGATACTCTACAATGTGCTCTCGAGGCTATGTGCCATCGCTTTTGCAATTCACTTCCATCGATAATTCCCTATGGATAACTACTTACACCTGTCGTTCATATTGTCATCCCCAGTTGCTCTTGTTATTACAAGATGTCCTGAAATACTCTCCGATATTCCGAGAATCCTTTGAGCTTACCGCCTTGTAGTTCTTGCCCCATGAATACCCCTACGGATAATTTTTCCACACTTATCGAGTATCCTCTCATCCCCAGTTGATTCATGCATTTTAGAAAGGTCTTTGAAATACCATTCGATCTTCTGAAAATCCTCAGCATCTTATTGCCCTTGAAATTCTCGCTTGCTGCATTATGGTTAATCCCATAAGTAGTCTTATTGGCATCCTTTGTCACTATCATTTTGAGTCCATTGATTCAATAAGTTGCGAATGCTCGCAATCCTCAATCATATCCTAGAATTCATCCTTCCGGCTCAAACGTCATTCTTAACATGAACTGGATCTCGACCAATCAAATTGTCATCGTTTGTACCCCTAAGCTTACTCAAGTTATCCATCCTTAATCAGAGCGTTTGCTTCTGATCCCTTGATTTGGAAATCATAAATTCCTTTGCATCTAAACTTTGAATTAGACAGTTGTTTCTATAATCCGGTGCCTTTGCATTGTTTCTTCCTTTGATTGTGCCAGTACTTACCGTCAGATACTTTGTTGGATTTTATCTGACAACGTCTTCATATTCAGTGATCTTCTAAGCCGTCCTCAGATACATAATGCCTTGGGTAAATTATATCCTCTGCTTTCTCAACCAGCTGCTGCTTTTGAGCTTGTATGAATTACTCCTGGAGTTGTGGTATATGTTTCTAAGACGCCCCGATGGGTTGAACATATACCTTCCTTAATTTGTGTGAACCCAAAAGTCTTCATGGGTCATAACCTTCTGGTATTCTGCCAGTTAAACTTTCAAACTCTAAACATTCTTAACCGAGAGCAGTAAATGAGAAGTTGTGTATTGGAGAAGTGTGAGTCGACCTTGAACCTTGCGTTCATGCCCATGGACATGATGCTGATCTTGTCATGGATGCTTCTCTTAAACCCTCTTTGGTATAAGTTCATCTTATATATGGGAATTGGTCTTTTGCAACCATGGTTCCGACCATATTTTCTTCTTGATTCCATTTCTCGGACATGTTATAGTACTTGCCTTCTACAGATCAATACGCCTGCGCAACCTCTATTTTGATCTGCCTTCTTGTATTACTCCATGGTATCTCGAGGATATATCTTATGAATTTCTGATGAAGTAGTACCTTCCCTGTCATAGTGACTCCACGGGTTTTGGGTTGTCGTCAACCGAGAACACCGAATAGTGAATCGAGTCCGCACTGCGATTCGACAACTCTTAGTAATCTTCATTGCTTACGAGTTTAATACTCCATCACGTCATTCCTAGCCTTATCGGCTACATCATTATCATGCTAAATTTAACTGTGCTATCTGGTTCTTCCCGGAGCACAAATTTCGATGGTGAGCTAATCTTACGTCGATCTTCCTTGTCATATCATTTCTCCTTGAACAACAAACTTGATTTCGAGTTTGTGTCGTACCCATGGTTCCAATAACCTTTCTCCTCATCATTCCTTCAACTTGATGTCATCGCCGATCGATTACATCTTCATGAGATCTCTCGACAAATGTGTCGTGGTCATCATCAGCATTCTGAGCTCTTCCAGGATATCGATTGAATTCATGATGAGAAATACCATCCTTGCCCTCAATGATTTGTTTTATCATTGACCACTTTATTGCCTTCCGTTCAACACAAACTTGTTCATGTTTTGTGTTATACCTTGAGATCCTTGCTATCCAGCATTTGTTCTTCTTTACCTTGGAGTATTACCATCTTTTATGTCAAAAATGTCGTGAGAATTTCACCACCTCTTAAGAATTCTTGATACATGTGATCCTTCTTGCCATATCCGTTCATTCCTTGGTCCCCGTGTTGTTTCTAACCGGAGAACCGACAATTGAACCATGATGTGCGCCTTCAAAACTTCTAGCAACCCTATTGCTTTGAAGTTAATGGTTGATATTTCATTCTTAGACCATTGGTTATCGAATCATCATTCTAACATTGATCATGCTACCTAGCCCATATATTGGGTACACCTTTCAACCAAAGTTTATTTGTGTATGTTTTCCTCGAGCATACATCATTATATCATTTGTTCTGTCAAATGTTATCTCCTTGTTCACATAACTGTGGAATTCCATCTTTTGAAAATCTCAATGAATTGTCGCTGAGTCCATCTGACATTTCCTCACCCTCTCCTTGGTTTAGTGATGAACCCTTGTTTAGGAAGTTCGCTTCCATAGTTGATTTCCCAAGAATCTTCCAATGCTATCTCGTCAATTTGTGTTGCACCTTTTATTCTCACTCATCCTAAGTCTAAGGTATCATGACACCAATCAGATCTGAATCTCGGTCAGATATGATGGTTGGGACAACTTTCCAGGAGTTATGATGTTGGTCCTTTGATGACCCGGTAATATGATGTCATGCCTAGCACCCCCTGGCTGGAGGACCTATCATTATAATTTCTTTTGCAAGGTTATCCATTCTTCCATGAGGAAATTGTAATACTTATTCTATAAGTTGTTTCCCATGGATCCTTTGTATCCAAAGTCCGACCTTGCTTGAAGACCATGTCAATGCTATCTTGAAGCATGTCTGTGGTACTCCGATCTTCAATAAAAACATTTGAAGCCCAATGCTAAATGTTTCTTTCTTAATTATCCTAACACCGTTGTATGGGGTAATGCCATGAAAATTTCTCTCCCCTACCTAAAGAGTTTTCTACATTATATCCTGACATGGATATCATGCTCCGCTTGTCATTGGGAAGGATATACCCTTGAAATATGTGTTTAAACACATTTTCCTTTCCATTGTTCTATTTAATCTGATAATCATATTTTCCTTTCCATTGGTTGGTTTAACGTTTCTTGTGATCTATATAATCTAATCAGTAATATTCTCCTGCTTATGTAAACACCTCGATGTTCAATTCTGTCAGCAAGACCCTGTTACTTTTATTGATGACATTTCGGTAACCACTGATGGACAAGAACCTTGCCTATTGGTCCGCCTCGTACAACAAGCAGGAAAATGGTTCTCTTCATCCCTCACCCTTGGTATCGACATTGTTGCCGACATAACTGTTAGGCTACCCTCTGACATGTCTTGCCATCATGACCGTGCAAGATGTCAATGCCTTTCCTACTTTTAACCACATGGTGGGCCCATAACCCACAGTTCCACAGGATTGAAACCTGACTCTCCTATATACCCCCTGTTTCCATAGTTATTCCTCATGCGTGGCCTCGTATGTAATTCACGAGTCACCTTCCGAGAGATCATCAATTCCGGTAACAGGCACAATACTTATTTCCGTTGCTTTGAGCCCCTTTCTCACCATGTTTCACGCATAGAACGACTGCCTACCCGCTTGAAACTTCTTATCGTACCTTCTTACTTTGCTCTCGATATTTTCTTAAGTTTCAACTAGAGGGTTACTTTCTATCACATTCCCCGAGTTATAAACCAGATAGCCACCTTGTATAGTTCTGTACTTCCGAAGTTAGCCCTTATCCTTTTCGTAAGTATGATGGAGTTCCAGAAGAAAGGATGCCGACTTCATCATGATGACCTCATGCTGAAGTATGAAGACATCAGCGTTATGGATCGACCACTTCGAGGAGAGCAACTAAGACCGAGAACACTCGCTAGAATTTCGTAACAGAACCTTTCCCCCTTATGCCTCTTAAATCTCGGGACGAGATTTCTTGTAGTGGAGGAGAATTGTGACGCCCGGATAATTAAGCTACAGTGAACGTCTACTAATGATGCCACGTCACCTCGGTTACTATTGATAAACTCGCGTTGATTCGAAACTGACTCAAATTCTAATTTAAAATAAAGTCAAATTGTTATTTATTCAAACGGTAAAACAAAAATGTTCGGTGGGATGCAAATATTCACTAACAATTTTTCATGAAAGAATTAACATTTTTAAAAAAAATATAAATTTGTCCCTGGATTTTAAAACAGTGGACCAACAACGCTTTTTTTATTTAAATATAAAATCAAACTTCATAAATTATTTTGAACCCAAACCTTTTGTGGCAGTGCAAAATAATGCATAGTAATTATATGGCAAGGTTTTACATTTTATAAAAATATTTTGATGAAAAAGGAAAGGACACAACATTAGCTAAATAAGTAAACAGAGAAGTAGATGGAAAAATACTAGTAAAAAGAATAGAAACCTTCCCCGCAAAAAAAAGAATAGAAACCTAATCTACTGGGCCCCTTGGCCCATCTATGAAAATGGCCCAGGCCAACCCCCCACTTGCCTCCTACCTCTCACTACAGGAGGCAGGGGTGCCGTGGCGGCCATCCGCCGGTGATGGCCGTGCGTGGCGGCCATCCACCTCCTGCGCCCACCTATAAATCGTCGTCCGGCGCCCCTCGAACCCTAGCTCCATTCCCCTCCCTTCCTCGCGCCGCCATCGACCTCCCCACCCCCGCTAGGCCGAACCAGCAACGCCATGGCCTTCGCCGTTGTCGCGCTCACCGAGCTCCTGGGCACCAGAGAATTTGTCCCCGCGATTCATCATCGTCCACTACTTCGAGTACGTCGAAGGATCAAGCTGGAACGCGCCAAGTGAAGCGGATCGAGGCCTTCTTCCACCTCCAGCACCCTCTGCTGCTCCCGTCCCTCGCCGAGCCTTTCTTGTGCTCCCCGGTGAGCTCCCGCTCGAAATCCCTCTACCTAGTTCTCGAATCCGTGTTTGTAGCCACCGTTCCCATCGCGGCCGAAGCTCGTTGCCGCCGGCCATGTTTTCAAAAAGATTACTGCTGTTGTCGCTAGCACCCGACCTTGGTCTCGAGCTCCTGGATCCCCCACGAGGCCAACGCACTCCCGTTACTGCCGCACCCTGGCTGCGCTCGTCGCGTGCTCCTGGCCGCTCCGTCCATGTCTGCCATCGCCAGCTCGCGCCGTCTGCGCACGCAACGTCGCGCCCATCACTCCCGGCCGCGCCCGGTGCTGCTCGCCGCCCCGCGTGTGCCCCTGCACCTGCCCGCACTCGCACGTCTGCAGCCGCCCTATCACGCCCAATATGCGAACCTATCCAAAAGGAACTCGAAGGTCCCACCAAGGATAGACCCGCATATTGAAACGCTTTTGCAAGGTGGATATCATTACATCAACATTACATAATATATGGGGATACATACAAGAGGCATACAATGCCACACGAATACAACATCACAATACATAAGAGCATCATCTGACTACGGATGAATCACAAACAGAAACTCAAACGACATCCACCCTACTATCCCAGGCTGCCGACCTGGAACCTATCCCCTGATCGAAGAAGCAGAAGAAGAACTCAACGCAAGCAAGCATCGCTCTCGCATCATGATCATCGAATAACCTGTACCTGCAACTGTTGTTGTAGTAATCTGTGAGCCACGAGGACTCAGCAATCCCATTACCATGGGTATCAAGACTAGCAAAGATTAATAGGAAAGGAAGGGGTAAAGTGGTGAGGCTGCAGCAGCGACTAAGCATATATGGTGGCTAACATACGCAAATAAGAGCGAGAAGAGAGCAAGCAGAACGGTCGTGAAGCTATCAATGATCAAGAAGTGATCCTGAACTCCTACTTACGTCAAACATAACCCAGAAACCGTGTTCACTTCCCGGACTCCGCCGAGAAGAGACCATCATGGCTACACACACGGTTGATGCGTTCTAAATCGGATCTGGTGTCAAGTTATCTACAACTGGACATTAACAAATTCCCATCTGCCTATAATCACAGGCACGGCTTTCGAAAGATTATACCCTGCAGGGGTGTCCCAACTTAGCCCATGGCAAGCTCTCGTGATCAACGAAGGAATAGACCTTCTCCCAGGAAGACCCGACCAGACTCGGAATCCCGGTTTACAAGACATTTCGACAATGGTAAAACAAGACCAGCAAGACCGCCCGATGCGCCGACAATCCCAATAGGAGCTGCACATATCTCGTTCTCAGGGCAACACCGGATGAGCAATCCGTACAACTAAAACCAGACCTCAAGTTTCCCTGAGGGGGCGCTGCAAAGGGCTCTAGTTCGGACCAACACTTAGACAAGCACTGGCCCGAGGGGCGGGGGCAAAAATAAAGATGACCCTTGGGTTGGCCGACCCAAGGGAAAGGGTAGGTGGTGGTGAGGCAAATGGTAAAACCAAGGTTGGGCCTTGTTGGAGTTGTTTTATTCAAAGCGAACTGTCAAGGGGGTCCCATAAATCACACGACCGCGTAAGGAACGCAAAATCCGGGAACATAACACCGGTATGACGGAAACTAGGGCGGCAAGAGTGGAACAAAACACTAGGCAAAAGGCCGAGTCTTCCACCCTTTACCAAGTATATAGATGCATTAATAATATAAGAGATATTGTGATATCCCAACCAAAATCCTGTCCACCATGGAGAAATCTTCAACTTCACCTGCAACTAACAATGCTATAAGAGGGGCTGAGCAAAGCGGTAACATAGCCAAGCAACGGTTTACTAGGAAGGGTGTCAAAGGTTAGAGGTTCATGGCAATTTGGGAGATTTGAAGAGCAACAGATAGGTAACGCAACATAGCGATAGAACGAAGCAACTAGCATAGCAATGATAGTATTGAGATCCAGGGTAGCGGTCATCTTGCCTGAGATCCCGCAAGGAAGAAGAACGAGTCCATGAAGAAGACGAACGGGAGCAGTCGAATGAATCCTCACGAACGCAACATTACCGGAACTAAGAAGCAACACCGGAAAGAAACAAACAACATGGTAAATGCACAAGCATGAACATGGCATGATGCACAAACAAGTATGATGCATGTCCGGTTTAATAAGGCATGGCATGGCAAAGGCAACCAAACAATACTACAAGTTAAGTGGAGATCAATATGCAACGAGTTGCATATTAACAAAACACCACATGCAATTATTTAGTTTGATCTTGGTTATGTACCCAACAATATTAAATGTTATTAGCATGGCAAGGGGGGGCGGCGCGGGGCGGTACCGGCGGGAACGGGGAGATCCGGGCCTGGGGACCCCGGATCCGGCGAGACTTGAGGACGAGGAGGCCGGCGACGAGGTTCCTGGCGGCGGCGGCGGGGTTCCTGCAAGGGGAGAGAGAGATCTAAGAGAGAGAGGTACCAGAGGGAGAGACGGGAGAGAGAGGGAGGCGGCGACCTGGTTGCTCGCCGGCGACGAGGCTGCGAGGTGGCGGGGTCGGGTGTTCCTGCTCCGGCGAGGCCTCTGGTGGCCGGAGCGCAGGGACGATGCGGCAGCGAGGGGATCGAGCGAGGGAGCGGGCAAGCGGGCGAGGGGGCCAGGGCGCACGGGGTCGGGCCCGGTCGCGGCCCGGGGTGGACTCCTCGTGGGCTTCGCGGGCCGCGGCGGCTGGAGGCGCGGGGAAGGCACGTGGAGGCTTGGGAGTGGCTGTGGAGGACGGTGCAGGCGGCGGCTGACCACCGGGGGCTTGCCAGGTGGCGGAGGGAGGCTGGGGCGCGCCGGATCTGGAGGGGGGAGGCGGCGGCGCGACCCTCGAGGTGGGAGGAGGCACCGAAAACGAGGATAAGAGGGGTGGCTGCGGCTGGGAGGTAGGGAAACGGCTGGGATGCCCAAAAAGGAAGGAGGAGGGGCTTAAATAGGTAGGGGGTTAGGGTTAGAGGATTAGGAGGGTTTGGAGGGGGTTTCCGGACCCTCTGATCGCGATCGGGCGGTTCCGGACGCGAGGGGGGGGGGGGGGTTAGGTGGGCTGCAGGTGGGCTGTGACGAGAGGGTCTGGACTGAGGGGAGAGAATAGAAATGCAGCCCGGCAACTGTTTCCGGAGACCAAAAACGTCCGACGAAGGTACCGGCAACGGTACCGCTATGTGTCTAACGGTTGGGCAGTTAAACGGACTCCGAATGCGACGAAATTTGGCAGGCGGCCTGTCTACACTATAATAAGACCGCATGACAAGTTTCATCCCATTCCGAGAACATTTTTATGCCACTTATAAAATAATATTTCGGAGGTGCCGCGGGCGCGTGCGAGTGTGGTCGGGCTCAGAACGGACAACGGAGAGAACCGGGGAAACCCGGACGGATGCAAGTTTTATGAAAACGATGCCGATGCAATGCGCATGATGCTATGAGACGAGATGCATAACAAGAACAAAATGCAAAACAACAGACAAAAACCCAACCATGGAGGAAATAATAAATCACATAGCCGGAAATGGCAAGAGTCGCAGTTACGAATATGGAAAGTTGCATTCGGGGCGTTACAACACTCCACCACTACGAGAGAATCTCGTCCCGAGATCTAGGATGGCACCGGAGGGAAAAGGAAGAGGAAGATAAGCGGTAAAACTAAGTTACTTCTTCGACCAATGAGTGAAACCACGAACCTTGAGAGGTTGAGCAATTAGAGATGAACGAGATTGCAAACAATCCGTTAGAAAAGAGGAACGAGGAACATTACGGGAACTTGAAGGTTGCAAAGACATGAATCAAGAGTTTAATGGACAAGATAGAATTCGAAACCACTCCGGTTAAAACAAGATGAGAGAGGAAGAATTCGGGCAGCACTCCGGTTGAACATGGAAGGAATGAACATGGAAGGAATAGAACATGAACTTGAAAAGATGGGATGATACTTGATGAAATCAACATCACACTGCCTCCGGAACTATTGAAAGAATGGCATAATGGGTGAGAAGGATTTCAGACAGCACTCAGGTTGAAAAGAGAGGCAAAACTTGATAAGATGAAAGAACTTGAAGAGATGACACAACACTCTGGTTAAATGGATAAGAAAGAAAAGAACACAATCCTCACAATTCGAGATGATGAGTGAAAAGAGCAACATCACAATGCCTCCGGGAGAAAGAATAGAAGATAGATCATTGGAAAGAAAAGAACGGAGAAGAAAATGACAATTTCTGCCACAAATGAACTTGGAAAGCACCCTTCGAAGAAGGATTGAATGGAGTTGTTGGAAAAACCAACAACGAAAAGAATAAGCTTGTAGTGGGCTTATGGAAACATCGCAAGACTATGAGATGACATTCTGCCACTAACGAAAAACAATTGCTTGTTTGAGATCAACGAAGAGATGAAAAACCTCTTTCACCGAGAAGGATATGTAGAAAGCTTGGATCAATGATAAGCACCACAAATAGCAACATTCCCAATGGAAGGCTTTAGGTGAATATGACACAAGATAACTCCAATGGAGGGATTGATGGATTTAAAATACCTCATTCTTGACAACATGTGAATCATGAAACACGAACCCAAATTGTCAAGACTGACATAACACCATCTCAAAAGATAAGGTAGAAAGAATTGCACTTCGGGATTCAAGATGAAGAATACTTGAGCTCCTCAAAACAAAACGTGTGTTGAACACCATGTTTATTTTAGAGTAAAGCTTGACGGATCATAACTTCGAGAGAAATCTTGAAGAACAATTGAAGAATGAAAAGAATCCTTGATGAACCATCATGTAGAGCCTCCATGAAGAACTCCGGTAATAAAAGGATGATAGAAAGGAAGAGAAGTTGAAAACACAAGGTGACGCCTTGCAATGATTTAGATGGAGCTTCGCGACGATAATGCGGAAAACTTGGAACTCCGGAAAAGAAAAGATGAAGCATCTCGAACCGGGAAATGTGACATGATGAACAACTCTGGAAAGAAGAAACTAGATCACTCGGATGAAACAATAATAAGAATTACGGTATGCGTATCCTTCACCAATTTAAATTGATGACAAACAACGGATTTGGCATACTACTTATTCTCGTAAAAAAGGATTAAGGGGGGATATAGCACAAAACTTGAGAAAGGTATAGATGGAACCACCGATGGGATTTGGAAACAACGAATGAATTGATATGATAACGAAGGAAGTGAAATGTTGAACGAACCACCGTAAGAATTGAGAATGAAAGCAGCAAAGGCACAATTCACCTGGAAGAATGAAGATACTTGAGGGGATTTAGATACAAGTGAACAAAGATATCATGAGCTTATTAGAGAATACTTGAATGATCCACCGGTAAGATTTGGAGAACAAAAGTTGAAGGTTGAGAATGAGTAATATTCAGAAATGATGGCATATGGATTATCAAGAAAGGAAGCGACTCCTGAAATGCATCAGATGGTTGAAAAGAATTCTCACAATCGAAAACAATTATGAGAGGATGGCATCAAGCTTGAACTACGCATCTTTGGAAGAACGGGTAAGGATTTAAGAAAAACTCTTCTTCGGTCTTCAAAATCTGAGAAATGACGACGAGAAACACCACCATGAATTGTTGAGACACTCCGGAAGGATGAAAAAAAACAAAGAGGTTGAGCCAACAATGAAATAATTTGAAATCGATCTTGGAGATGGCATATGACTGATGATAATTCATTCTTACGTCAAACTTGGAAATGAATTTGAGAATGGCTCCGGGGGGATTAGAAGAGTCAGGTAAGATCCTGGGAAAAGACCTGTGGGTTAGGGCCCACTCGAAAGAAACATCGTTGAACAATTGATTAAAAGGGGGGATTGCACCGGTTGAATTAAATGACTTGAATGAGATAACAACCTCGAAATATCTTGAACGGATTGAGAATGGAAACACAAGTCTTCCGAGATATCTTCAGCACTCCAGAACAAATGAATAGCAAGAGGTGAGTGATTGAGAGGTGCACCGGCATGAGAAAGCATTTGACACGAGGAAAAGAATATGATCGACACTGAAAGCTTGAAATGGATCCACCGGAGAAGAAAAAAAAGAATGAAGGATGATGAATTTGAAGCTCGTGAGCATCTTCATGAGGGATCACCGGATCAGAACATTGATTGAAAAGAGTGAAGTGACTTCACATGAATAAATGGATACTTGATTAAAATAAATGAGTCCTTGAAGAAAAGGGTGGGAGGGCGGGAAACCAAAGGCAACTTGGGGACGGATGAAACAAACACCGTTGAGAAAACTTAGAATTGATCTTGCGGATGGGGAGAATGATGGGATCATCTCGAAGAGAAGCGCACCGGTTGGAAAAGAATTAACATGACAACCTCAATGATCAAAAGGATTCGTATTCACATAGCAATATGAGAACACCGTTTAGGAAAGGTATGGATTCAACACTTGACATTGAAGCAACTCGAATACCACAAATAAAACAAAAACAAAGGATTTGGCTTGCAGAAATAAGCCGGAACAAACATATGATAGAGATTCTGTCCGAAGTTTTCGTGGTGGGGCCCACACGGGCTCGAGTGTGCAGCACCATCATGTACAAGGCAGTGTACATGACATACGAAGTGTCCCCGAACCAACATAGCCAAGGGTTCTTTAAGACACAACGAGACCACTGTAAAAACGACCATGGAAAGGAGGACCACTAGACGTCGAACCCCAATCTCATATCATGCATATGTCGAAAAGATATTCTAGGAGCTACTTGAATTCCCACCTATAAAACTCCCGAAACTTTCTGGTTATGCAATCTGGTGTTGGGGATACAGGGGAAGCAATGTATCTCACCCAAACTAACAATACCTACATCCAAGCTGTATCCATCCGTCAACACATAACCAAGAAACCTTCGAAAATCGTGTACCTCAACCTTCGAAAAGCATCCGTTATACGAGTTATGGCAATACTCCCGAGCTCGCCCCAGTACTGGGTTATCGGGGTTATCTCACCAACAACTGCATAAAAGAGATTTTCGATGTCGGCAAATCTCAGGTATTCCAGAACTGCAACGATAAAATTGTGACGACAACACCTCGGAGCTCAACTCCCCGTGTCAAAGCCACATAAATAGACAGGAGGCACCAAGAACAATGTTCTCGTCACAAAACCATCGGAACGATTCTAAGATACCCGCGTGATCCTAAATTTTTTTTAGTGAAATTTGAGGAGAGGAAAGACAAAACATCTACGTCAAGAGTCCTCACCAGAGCGACGAAGGGGGCTGAGGAGTAAAAAGAATCCTACTCTCCAATATATATAATCCTAAGACTCAAAATAGTTTTTTTTCTAGACTCAACAACGGCCAACAATCAAGGGGGCTCCTATGGTCGGTCGAGGCTCTGATACCAACTTATCACACCCAATATGCGACCCTATCCAATAGGAACTCGAAGGTCCCACCAAGGATAGACCCGCATATTGAAACACTTTTGCAAGGTGGATATCATTACATCAACATTACATAATATATGGGGATACATACAAGAGGCATACAATGCCACACGAATACAACATCATAATACATAAGAGCATCATCCGACTACGGATGAATCACAAACAGAAACTCAAACGACATCTACCCTGCTATCCCAGGCTGCCGACCTGGAACCTATCCCCTGATCGAAGAAGCAGAAGAAGAACTCAACACAAGCAAGCATCGCTCTCGCGTCATGATCATCGAATAACCTGTACCTGCAACTGTTGTTGTAGTAATCTGTGAGCCACGAGGACTCAGCAATCCCATTACCATGGGTATCAAGACTAGCAAAGCTTAATAGGAAAGGAAGGTGTAAAGTGGTGAGGCTGCAGCAGCGACTAAGCATATATGGTGGCTAACATACGCAAATAAGAGCGAGAAGAGAGCAAGCAGAACGGTCGTGAAGCTATCAATGATCAAGAAGTGATCCTGAACTCCTACTTACGTCAAACATAACCCAGAAACCGTGTTCACTTCCCGGACTCCGCCGAGAAGAGACCATCACGGATACACACACGGTTGATGCGTTTTAAATTGGATCTGGTGTCAAGTTATCTACAACCGGACATTAACAAATTCCCATCTGCCTATAACCGCAGGCACGGCTTTCGAAAGATTATACCCTGCAGGGGTGTCCCAACTTAGCCCATGACAAGCTCTCGCGATCAACGAAGGAATAGACCTTCTCCCAGGAAGACCCGATCAGACTCGGAATCCCGGTTTACAAGACATTTCGACAATGGTAAAACAAGACCAGCAAGACCGCCCGATGCGCCGACAATCCCGATAGGAGCTGCACATATCTCGTTCTCAGGGCAACACCGGATGGGCAATCCATACAACTAAAACCAGACCTCAAGTTTCCCTGAGGGGGCGCTGCAAAGGGCTCTAGTTCGGACCAACACTTAGACAAGCACTGGCCTGGGGGGGGGGCTAAAATAAAGATGACCCTCGGGTTGGCCGACCCAAGGGAAAGGGTAGGTGGTGGTGAGGCAAATGGTAAAACCAAGGTCAGGCCTTACTGGAGGAGTTTTATTCAAAGCGAACTGTCAAGGGGGTCCCATAAATCACCCGACCGCGTAAGGAACGCAAAATTCGGGAACATAACACCGGTATGACGGAAACTAGGGCGACAAGAGTGGAACAAAACACTAGGCAAAAGGCCGAGTCTTCCACCCTTTACCAAGTATATAGATGCATTAATAATATAAGAGATATTGTGATATCCCAACCAAAATCCTGTCCACCATGGAGAAATCTTCAACTTCACCTGCAACTAACAACGCTATAAGAGGGGCTGAGCAGAGCGGTAACATAGCCAAGCAACGGTTTGCTAGGAAGGGTGTCAAAGGTTAGAGGTTCATGGCAATTTGGGAGGCTTGAAGAGCAATAGATAGGTAATGCAGCATAGCGATAGAACGAAGCAACTAGCATAGCAATGATAGTATTGAGATCCAGGGTAGCGGTCATCTTGCCTGAGATCCTGCAAGGAAGAAGAACGAGTCCATGAAGAAGACGAATGGGAGCAGTCGAACGAATCCTCACGAACGCAACATTACCGGAACTAAGAAGCAACACCGGAAAGAAACAAACAACATGGTAAATGCTCAAGCATGAACATGGCATGATGCACAAACAAGTATGATGCATGTCCGGTTTAATAAGGCATGGCATGGCAAAGGCAACCAAACAATACTACAAGTTAAGTGGAGATCAATATGCAACGAGTTGCATATTAACAAAACACCACATGCAATTATTTAGTTTGATCTCGGTTATGTACCCAACAATATTAAATGTTATTAGCATGGCAAGGGGGCGGCGCGAGGCGGTTCCGGCGGGAACGGGGAGATCCGGGCCTGGGGACCCCTGATCCGGCGAGACTTGAGGACGAGGAGGCCGGCGACGAGGTTCCTGGCGGCGACGGCGGGGTTCCTGCAAGGGGAGAGAGAGATCTAAGAGAGAGAGGTACCAGAGGGAGAGACGGGAGAGAGAGGGAGGCGGCGACCTGGTTGCTCGCCGGCGACGAGGCTGCGAGGTGGCGAGGTTGGGTGTTCCTGCTCCGGCGAGGCCCCTGGTGGCCGGAGCGCAGGGACGATGCGGCGGCGAGGGGATCGAGCGAGGGAGCGGGCAAGCGAGCGAGGGGGCCAGGGCGCATGGGGTCGGGCCCGGTCGCGGCCCGGGGCGGACTCCTCGTGGGCTTCGCGGGCCGCGGCGGCTGGAGGCGCGGGGAAGGCACGTGGAGGCTTGGGAGTGGCTGTGGAGGACGGTGCAGGCGGCGGCTGACCACTGGGGGCTTGCCAGGTGGCGGAGGAAGGCTGGGGCGCGCCGGATCTGGAGGGGGGAGGCGGCGGCGTGACCCTCGAGGTGGGAGGAGGCACTGAAAATGAGGAGGAGAGGGGTGGCTGCGGCTGGGAGGTAGGGAAACGGCTGGGATGCCCAAAAAGGAAGGAGGAGGGGCTTAAATAGGGAGGGGGTTAGGGTTAGAGGATTAGGAGGGTTTGGAGGGGGTTTCCGGACCCTCGGATCGCGATCGGGCGGTTCCGGACACGAGGGAGGGTTAGGTGGGATGCAGGTGGGCTGTGACAAGAGGGTTTGGACTGAGGGGAGAGAATAGAAATGCAGCCCGACAACTGTTTCCGGAGACCGAAAACGTCCGACGAAGGTACCGGCAACGGTACCGCTATGTGTCTAACGGTTGGGCAGTCAAACGGACTCCGAATGCGACGAAATTTGGCAGGCGGCCTGTCTACACTATAATAAGACCGCATGACAAGTTTCATCCCATTCCGAGAACATTTTTATGCCACTTATAAAATAATATTTCGGAGGTGCCGCGGGCGCGTGCGAGTGTGGTCGGGCTCAGAACGGACAACGGAGAGAACCAGGGAAACCCGGACGGATGCAAGTTTTATGAAAACGATGCCGATGCAATGCGCATGATGCTATGAGACGAGATGCATAACAAGAACAAAATGCAAAACAACAGACAAAAACCCAACCACGGAGGAAATAATAAATCACATAGCCGGAAATGGCAAGAGTCGGAGTTACAAATATGGAAAGTTGCATCCGGGGCGTCACAGGCCCGCAGCTATTGCTGCCTCTGTCGCCAAGCTGATGTTCTGTTGCCATTGTACTGCTGCTCCTTCCCGGATGCCGCTGCAGGTCCTGCTATTGCTGCTCTGCTTATTACTGCTGCTACTATGTGCTGCCGATGCTCTCTGCTCCGCTGCCTTGGCAACCCGTGTTCCCCTGCTGTGCTGCTGCTGGTTGATGCAACTGTTACCTGTTGCTGCTGCTACACAAGGCCACCGGCGCCCTCCTGTACAAGCGTGCAGCCCAGCTAAAAAGGCTGACTAGCTCTCTGAAGATGTGGCCAGCCCTATCCAAATTGCTTAGTGCTAATTATCTTAGTTAGGTTTAGTTCAGCCTAACCTGTCCATGACAGGTGGTCTCATGCAGTAAAATCCTTTTAGTTAAAAGGCCACTCAATGACATGTGGGACCTTGTTAGTTTAATCCCTAGTTACTAATGTTTATATTACATGTGCGCCACAAACCCTCTGTTGACCAGTCAAATTGACTGGGTCAAACCCAACCTATAGCCCCACTGCCATACACACCGTCTAGTAGAGCCCCTTGTGACAAAAGATTTTCCATTTAAATTTTCGAATTAAATAATTGCAGAATATTATCAAAACTTTGGAAATCATATTTATTAATCCGTAGCTCGGATGAGAAAACTTTGTACATGAAAGTTGCTCAGAACGACGAGACGAATATGGGTACACTCTCCGTTCGTCAGCCACACATCCCTAGCATAGTGAACATGCAACTTTCCCCCTCTGGTTCATCTGTCAAAAAATGCGAAACACCGGGGATACTTTCCCGGATGTTTCCGCCCCTTCACCGGTATCACCTACTACCGCGTTAGGGCACACCGAACACCGCGTATTGTCTTGTTACGCTTTTTGATGCTTTGATTGCTCTGTTATTTATTGTGTTCCCTCTCCGTTACTTCTTTCCGATAGACCCCGAGACTGCCGACAACCCCCAGTTCGACTACGGTGTTGACGACTCGTCCTTCTTGCTAGAGCAACCAGGCAAGCCCCCCCTTGATCACCAGATATCGCCTATTCTTTTCTCTACTGCTTGCATTAGAGTAGTGTAGCATGTTACTGTTCGGTTACTCCTATTCTGTTGCATAGCCTATCATTGTTGCTACAGTCATTGATACCTTACCCGCAATCCTAAATGCTTAGTATAGGATGCTAGTTTATCATCATTGTCCCTACATTCTTGCCAGTCTGCCTTGCTATACTATCGGGCCGTGATCACTCGGGAGGTGATCACGGGTATATACTATACATATATACATACTATACAGATGGTGACTAAAGTCGGGTCGGCTTGTTGAGTACCTGCAAGTGATTCCGATGTGGGTCTAGAAGGACAGGTGGCTCCATCCCGGTAGAGGTGGGCCTGGGTTCTCGATGGCCCCTGACTGTTACTTTGTGGCGGAGCGAGAGGGCAGGTTGAGACCACCTAGGAGAGAGGTGGGCCTGGCCCTGGGCAGCGTTCGCGGTTACTTCATAATAACACGCTTAACGAGATTTTGGTATTTGATCTGTCTGGCCACTGGCCTATACGCACTAACCAACTACACGGGAAAGATATGGGCACTCGACGTCGCGGTATCAGCCGAAGCCTTCGTGACGTCAGTGACTGAGTGGCGCACGCCAGATTGGAACGTAAGCCTGCTCTTGAATTAAGGGGGCTAGTTCTGCTTCCGGCCGCCCTCGCAACGTGCAGGTGTGCAATGGGCGATGGGCCCGGACCCCTGCGCCATAGGATTTAGACCGGCGTGCTGACCTCTCTGTTGTGCCTAGGTAGGGCTGCAACGTGTTGATCTTCCGAGGCTGGGCATGACCCAGGAAAGTGTGTGCGGCCAAATGGGATTGAGCGTGTTGGGTTATGTGGTGCACCCCTGCAGGGAAGTTTATCTATTCGAATAGCCGTGTCCCTCGGTAAAAGGACGATCCGGAGTTGTACCTTGACCTTATGACAACTAGAATCGGATACTTAATAAAACACACCAAAACAAGTTCCATAGACAATCCGGTGATCGCTTTTCCACAGGGCGACGAGGGGAGTATCGCCGGGTAGGATTATGCTATGCGATGCTACTTGGAGGACTTCAATATACTCTCTTCTACATGCTGCAAG
Source organism: Triticum aestivum (assembly GCF_018294505.1). Lineage (NCBI taxonomy): Eukaryota > Viridiplantae > Streptophyta > Magnoliopsida > Poales > Poaceae > Triticum > Triticum aestivum. Next base: position 354,100,053 of record NC_057798.1, read on the forward strand.
ACGGAGGCTGCCAGAAGCGTAGTCTTCGATAGGACTAGCTATCCCCCTCTTATTCTGGCATTCTGCAGTTCAGCCCACCGATATTGCCTCTTTACACATATACCCATGCATATGTAGTGTAGATCCTTGCTTGCGAGTACTTTGGATGAGTACTCACGGTTGCTTTTCTCCCCCTTTTCCCCCCTTTCCTTTCTACCTGGTTGTCGCAACCAGATGCTGGAGCCCAGGAGCCAGATGATCCCGAGGATGATTCTACATGGAGTTCGGCTTCGAGGAGTAGTTAGGAGGTCCCAGGCAGGAGGCCTGGCCTTTTCGATCGTTGCTACTTTTGTGCTAGCCTTCTTAAGGCAAACTTGTATAAACTTATGATTGTACTCAGATATTGTTGCTTCCGCTGACTCGTCTATGATCGATCACTTGTATTTGAGCCCTCGAGGCCCCTGGCTTGTATTATGATGCTTGTATGACTTATTTTATTTGTAGAGTTGTGTTGTGATATCTTCCCGTGAGTCCCCGATCTTGATCGTACACGTTTGCGTGTATGATTAGTGTACGATTGAATCGGGGGCATCACACTGTTCTTCACAAATGAAAACAGGTGAGGGAACATATCTTGCAGGCAAGCGAGTGCCATAGATCAGACCAGAAGAGAGCACTTCTTCCATCCCCTATGTTACATTTGGCCAAAGATTTGTAATTATCAATGAGTTTAAGTTATCCTTCCACCAGAATGAACCAATCCAACTACTGCCTGGCAGCAATCCATTACTGTAATAGGACTCCCAAATCAAATTGACCCAAGGTATGTTGTGTCTATTATAGAACTTGTGAAGATTCTTAAGCAGCAAGGCTTTGTTTTGGACAAAAGTGTCCAGCACTCCCAAACCTCCTTGGTCCTTAGGTCTGCAGACATTAGTCCAAGCCACCATTGCATGTCTATGATCTTCCAAATCAGGGCCTCTCTAGAGGCAAAGCCTCAAATATTAATGACTTAGGTTTTAATGGTGACAGGCACATCAAGACATCCCATGAAATATATTAGAAGAGAGTTTAAAACTGATTTAACAAGCAGCAACCTACCAGCCAAGGTCATGAATGAAGACAAACCCACAAGCTTCTTTTGCAGTCTTGTAACTAGTGGAAGACATTGTTGAACTGTAGGCTTATGAAGACCTAATGGTGTCCCCAAGTATTGGAAGGGGAAGGATTCCCTTTTACATTGAATTGTCTTAATCAAAATCTCAACTTTCTCTTCAGGCACATTAATTGAAATAAGACTTGATTTATGGTAATTCACTTTAAGGCCAGTGGCTTCTACAGAAGTGTTGATAAGAGCTTTGAGGCAGTGAAGCTGTTTTGCATCTGCTTGTAGAAGAACCGAAGTATCATCTGCATACTAGACTACAGGAAAATCAGGGCAAGAATCCACTTGTAGAGGTGAAGAAATCAAACCCAGATGCATAGCCTTGTTGAAGATTGACTGAAGCAGATCAGCTGCAAGAACAAAGAGAAGGGGTGACAATGGGTCCCCTTGTCTAACTCCTCTAAGGCAGTAAAACTTTTTCCCAGGCACACCATTCAACATGATAACTGATGAAGCAGAGGTGAACAACATTTTGATCCAATTCATCAATCTGTCTCCAAAACCTTTAGCTTTCAAAATATCCAATATTGCTCGGTGCTCAATAGTGTCAAAAGCCTTTTCAAAGTCAAGTTTTAGCACAATAGTTTCTTCTTTGGATTTGTGGCATTGATGCAGATATTCATAGGCCCATCCCAACCAGTCATGGATGGATCTTTCTTTAAGAAAAACATATTGATTTATGTGCACCATTTTGAGGATCACTTTCTGCAACCTGTTTGCCAACAGCTTGGTGATGAGTTTGAGACAACATTTGAGGAGAGAAATTGGCCTGTAATCATTTGCTGTGAGAGGAGTGCTCCATTTGGGAATAAGGGTGATGTATGAGGTGTTTATACTTTCAAGGGATAGTTGTCCAACATGGTAATCATATATTAACCTAAGTACATCCCCTTTAATAACATCCCAACTAGATTTGAAGAATTCATTGTTAAAGCCATCTGGACCTAGAGATTTGTCCAATGGGAGCTCTTTGACCACTTCATTGACCTCTTCCTCAGTGAATGGTAACTCCAGGTTTTCAAAAATTGAAGCATCAGGTTTCTGACCATACAAGGATTCCAAATCAAAATGCATAGTGGTTTTTAGAGGTTCCCATTCTTTTCTTGTAGGCTTCCCAGATAATTGCAGCTTTTCTAGCATGGTCAGAGATGTCCACTTGATCATCATTTTGGAGGAAAGCTATGTGATTATTGATACGTCTCTAACGTATCTATAATTTTTGATTATTACATGCTGTTATATTATCATTCTTGGATGTTTTAGAATCATTTTATAGTCATTTTATATCATTTTTTGGTACTAACCTATTGACATAGTGCCCAGTGCCAGTTGCTATTTTCTGCATGTTTTTTACATCAGAGGAAATCAATATCGAACGGAGTCCAAACGCAACACAATTCCTCAAGGATTTTTTGGGGCCAGAAGAAGGCCAGTGGGCCAAGGAAGCACCTGAGGGGTGTCGGTGTCGAAACCGGCAGATCTTGGGTAGGGGGTCCCGAACTGTGCGTCTAAGGATCGAAGGTAACAAGGAGGCAGGGGGCATGATGTTTACCCAGGTTTGGGCCCTCTCAATGGAGGTAATACCCTACTTCCTGCTTGATTGACTTTGATGAGTATAGGGGTTACAAGAGTTGATCTACCTCGAGATCGTAATGGCTAAACCCTAGATGTCTAGCTTGTATGATTGTGTCCGCCCCTATGGACTAAACCCTCCGGTTTATATAGACACCGGAGGGATCTAGTGTTGTACAGAGTCGGTTACAGAGAAAGGAAGGTACACGATCCGAACGCCAAGCTTGCCATCCACGCAAAGGAGAGTCCCATCCGAACACAGGGAATCTCATATCTTCATGGCCCTTTAGTCCGACCCATATCACATAGCCCAGACGCCCGAGGACCCCTTAGTCCAGGACTCCCTCAGTAGCCCCTGAGCCAGGCTTGAATGACGATGTATCTGGCGTGCAGATTGTCTTCGACATTGCAAGGCGGGTTCCCTTTTCGAATACTCCAAAGCAGCTTTCCATACACCAGAGTTGTATCAGTCCTTTCTTAACACGTACAACCCTAAGCTGTATAAAGCAATAATACTTAAAATAAGTCATGTCCACGGGCCAATTTCTCGGCGAGACGTTATGTTATGGCCTTGTTATTATTCTGAACCATTTTACAGCCTCGTTTTGTATTTCGAGGCATGGCCAGTGACACGTCTTGTCAAAGCAGAGATCGTGTTCCCTTATCACGTGATTCTCATCAATAGGGGTTTTGGGTAATCCAACCGTGCCGTTCACACGTCCCCTTGGGAATAAGCGAGATCTAAGGCTTATGTGGGGGTGCTTGATATTCGCTGCCTTTATAAGAGGACAAGGACCCATCTGTTTGCCTCGCGCCTCCTTCTTCCTCTGCCTTTCAATTCCCCGAGCTCCAGCGCCCAAGTTCCAAACTTTCCTTCCGCCCCAACTTCTCCAGCAATGGCCGGATCTGGCTTTCAGGGTAAGTGGATGGCCTCCTCCATAACATGGAAGAACATTCAGGATCTACGGGAGCCGAGGTACCTGACGGCGGAGATCAAACACATGCTTCCAACCCCAGGGCAAGTCATCCCCACCCCGGAGCCCGGCGAAAGGGTGGTTTTTATCCCCCACTTCCTCTGAGGACTCAAATTCTCCCTTCACCCCTTCGTCCGAGGTCTCATGTACTACTACGGGCTGGATTTCCACAATCTGGCCCCGAATTCCTTCCTCCACATGTCGGCGTTTATCGTCATGTGTGAGGCATTTCTCCGCGTCCCTCCACACTTTGGCTTAAGGCTCAAAGTTTTCAATGTGAAGCCGAAGGTGGTTGAAGGCCAACACGCCGAGTGTGGCGGCGCCTTGGTGAGCAAGCTCAACCGCGTTACTTGGCCCAAAGGAAGATTTGTGGATACTGTCAAGGTGTGGCAGCAGGAGTGGTTCTATATCACCGAACCCCGCGGCACCAAGTGGGCTGCTGCTCCTGCCTTCAGATCTGGACCTCCGCTGCGGCTTGCATCCTAGACCAACAAGGGCCTAGATTGGGGGTCCCTTCACGAAGTGTTGATGCTGCAGAAGCGTATCAAGAGCATGATAAAAAGGACATCACCCTTGCTGATGTGATTCAGGTGATGCTCATCTGCCGAGCTCTCCCTTGCCAACGACGGCCTCTCAAAATGTGGGAGTTCAATCTGGAGGGGCCACAGACCCTGCATAACTTCTTTGGCACGACACACAAAGGGATCTGGAAGATGCTCTTTAAGAAGCAAAAGTCGTGGCGACGGACATCCGACGACCCCGGCCTCAACTGCAACAATCCGGCATACCCAGTAAGTATCATATTTCCAAACACTACTTAGCTTGTCGATCTTAGGGAAGGGTCCTAAAAATTCCATCTACTGAACAGGACTAGATAAAGAAGGTGGAGCGGATTAAGTGTCCGGCCCCACTCCCCGAAAACCCAACCGATCCTCTATTAATGAAGATGCTAGTCCCGGCGCCCTACCAGGCGCCTACAAAGAAGGAGGAGAAGAAGAAGACCAAAGAGTCCCAAGGCGACCTCCATCCCAAGGAAATTTTGGGCGCTGTGTCCGGAGGAACCGAAGCTCCTTCCTCTTGCGAGGAAGAAAAAGACGAGGAGGAGGAGGAGGAGGAGGAAGAAGTAGAGAACCCTCCTCCCAAGGGAAAAAGAGAATGGCCTCCGTAGATCTGGAAGAGTGGGCGTCCAAGAGGGGAAGGATATCCCTCTTCGATGACTCACATTCGGGCACCGAGTCCATTCCCAAGCACCGCCCCCGCACCAAGCCCCTTGCCGATTTGTGAGTACCTTTAGATGCCTTGTATACATCTAATCTTTTTTATAGATTATAAGAACAATATCCAAATTCATATTCCAGTCCGGCTCACGACATTCCTCAAGAATCGTCGTCATCGGGGGATCTTTCACCGGAGAAGATGGAGAGCGAGATGCCTCCACAAGCTTCCCCGCCTCCTAAGGTGAACGAACCCGAGGTGTCGTCCCTAAGGATTTCTCCAGGCTCCGGAGAAGTACGGGGAGGACCAGTGCGGCACCGGAGGTTGCCGAGAACATGGGGCGTGCAACCCCTATGGAGACCGGACATGGGGGTCTTGGGTCATCCGACCCTTAGCTAGATACTGTTCCGGAGACCCAAACAGTTCCAGAATTTGATCGACAACCCCCTCCACAGGAGGGGGAGACGGCGACCTCTATGAATGCAGAGGCGCCGAACAAGCTAATGGATGCACTGCAAGGTGCATCCGTCTTGGAGGAGCATCGTACCTTAATGGGTACGGTGGTTGAAGAAGTTCAATCCGCTAAGAGCGGACTGGATAAAGCCTTCACGAGCCTACTAACAGCCTTCGAGGTATGCGATGTAATGTCCTTTAGCCGCTTTCCATAAAAAATCCACATATATATACAGTAGCCCCTAAGACTCTGTTTGGCAATGAAGGAGGGCGAACAGAGGGTCTATAGGTATCCGCAGTAAATAACATACTTAGCCTTTTTGATAAACATCAGGCTTCACTGTTAGCGGCGACCGCTCAGGCCACCGAAGTTTCCGAACTGAAGAGGAAACTACAGTTGGTCGATGAGGACAATATCCGAATTAAGAAATGGCTCGATGAAGCACAAGGTATGTTTCAAGTGCGCCATATTCCATTGAATTAATTTGCAAATGCTTAAGTGAAGCTCACGCGCTGCTATATGCATAATTGCAGATGGTGCTGCTGAGTTCAAGACCCTCAGGACTGACCTTGCCCATGCAAAGGAGCAGGCAAGGGTGAGCGATGCGGCCGCTGAGAAAGCGGCTGCCGATTTGAAGGACGAACAGGCCACCCGGTGTCAGTTCGAGGAGTGCGCATCCAAGATTGAGCAAGATCTCGAGGATGCAACTCGCAAGTGCGAGCTCCTCGAGGAGGGGAATAAAGCGAAGGCGGCTGAACTCACCAAGGCCCTTCAGGGTGCCCAAGAGGCGAGGTCCGAATCCCGAGCGGCTTGTGAGGAGCTCCGACAGGCCGGACAGATAGCGTCTGGTAAGCCCTTTCTTTTACAGTCTAAGTTCGGGGATCAGAGGTATGCCTTACTGAATCGACTATAGAGTTCTCCAGAATCCTTTGCGGATCTATCGAAGAGTGCTACTGACGCAACACAATTCTACCGGGCCCAGGAGGGGCATGCGATGGAGAAGCTGTTCTGGTCGCAATATGCGACGCAAGAGCGTTCGACGCTGCTGAACGACCAGATGGCGCAGTGGGCCGAGTTGCATAAGATGTCCGGATTGGCCATGAAGGAGGTCATACTCCGGCTGTGGCCGGCCGAACTCGTTCCGAGCAGCTATTTTGTCCTAGTGTAGAGACTCATCGATGTCGTGCCTCGAATTGATGCCATTAAACGGCCGGTGTGCATAGAAGGCGCACAGAGGGCCTTCGCCCGCGTCAAGGTGCACTGGGCCAAGATGAAAGCCGTTGTTGTCGCGGTTGAGGGTCCCCCTGAAGGCAAGGACCATCGCACGTCATACCGTTATTTAAACGATGTCCTAGAGGGTGCTCGCTTGATAGAGGGTCAATGCTCAAAGGATATTATGTTTGAATGAATGAATCCGAATGACCCGGTCTTGTGTATTATAGATATTAAGGCTTTGTAATATATTTATGCCATTATCTGAAGTTGCTTTCCTCCCATGCGGTCGTTTTTGTATGCCTGAGAGTTTTCTAGTCGTCGGCTTCGACCCCCGCGTAGATGATATGGGGGTGTTCGGAATAGCACATGAGCACTCTTGACCCAACGTCTTGGTCCATAATGGAGGTGTCAGTGCGGCGAACCAGGCAATCAGACTATACGACTTTACCGCTCTCACTTAGCCATAGGAGTTTGACAATGGGACTATAAAATAGCCCCTAGTACGTATGTGACTATCCAAATGCAGATGCATTACGTATATGACTGAAAAAACAGTCCTTCGTTTAGTACGGAAAAATCGCCAAAGATTTAGTAAGTCACCAAGCGGCTGACCAGCTCTCGCCGCATCATGACAGTTAGTTTTCGGCTTTCTCTACTGAGGTGCTTGATCGGAGGAACTAGAAACACAATCACAGTAGTTCTCCCTTTACTTGCCAAGTCGAACAAACGGAACGTAAGGTAGCAAACACAGGAGGCGGGCAACCCAACTATTGACCAAAGACATGATTCGGAGCTGATTCATATAATGCCAAGCTCGGGACGCCAAAGTGTGCTGCAAAGCTGTTCGGGCTTTCGTTTAGCATCACATATGTGGCCATATAGAGCCTCTGGCAATGGGTGTCGAGGTATGTGTGAAAACTGGAGAAACGGAGTACAATTTTATGAATAAAGTTGATACCGAAAAAATTGTCCCTACTAGGATCTGATTGATACGTCAAGACGTGATCTTACAGAGGGTACCATAAGCACCAAAATCATTTTACATGCCGGGGGTCTAATAATAAGGAGGAAAGCTTAATATAGGTCCTTTAAATGAGGTTTGGTCTGAAGAGTCCTTTGGATGTCCCGCCGCACGTCTGCGCCGCTTTCGTCTTGTAGATAGGGGTTCCTTAAAGGGAACGGTCTTCTGTTTCCCGTACGAAACCGGGCTCGAAGTGAGTCCTTGTAAGTCCGTAGGATACATGGGCTTCAATGCACCTGTGGTAGAAAAGTAAGCGAAGAAGAGTGGAAGATCATGCAGGGTCGAGCCGTAGTATAGACCTTCCCGTATTGTGCCTCCGCTGATGCACAAGGTATTTTGAGTGCGTAATGATGCATGCGCGGTACAAATTCCGCGGGTGTGCGCGGTGATCGATGGAGGTGAAATTGCTAATCTAGCTCTGGAAGTACCGAGCTGCTAGCTTGCAAGACTGACCGGACTCTTTTAACAAAGTCCGGCGGCTTGATGGCCGACGAGGTATTCGGCTTAAGTGGGCCGCTCTGTATTTTGGCTGCGAGGGCTGCAGTGTGCACCTCAGTACGGAGGGAGCATTCCATGTTTCCGTTGACTGTTATGACGCCACGTGGACCAGGCATCTTGAGCTTTAAATAAGCATAGTGCGGCACCGCGTTGAACCGAGCAAAAGCTGCCCGTCCGAGCAGTGCGTGGTAGCCACTTCGGAAGGGTACGATATCGAAGATCAAGTCTTCATTGCAGAAGTTTCCCGGCGAGCCAAAGACAACTTCCAATGTTATTGAGCCTGAGCAACGGGCCTCTATGCCAGGTATTACTCCTTTAAAGGTAGTTTTAGTGGGCTTGATTCTTGACGGATCAATACCCATTTGCGGATGGTGTCCTGATAGATCAGGTTAAGGCTACTGCCTCCGTCCATGAGGACTCACATGAGATGGAATCCGCCGATGATTGTGTCGAGGACCAAAGCTGCCGACCCTCCATGACGGATACTGGTCTGGTGGTCCTTTCGGTCGAAGGTGATCGGACAAGTCGACCATGGGTTGAATTTTAGGGCGACCAGCTCTACGGCGTAGACGTCCCTTAATGCGCACTTGCGCTCCTGTTTGGGATGTGGGTGACATAGATCATATTTACTGTTTTGACCTCGGGGGAAATTGCTTCTGCCCTCCTGTGTTCGGTGGGCGAGGCTCTTCATCGTCGTCCTCGCTGGGAGGCCTTTTCCCCTTATGTTCGGCGTTGAGCTTGCCGGCCTGTTTAAAGACCCAACAATTTCTGTTGGTGTGATTGGCAGGTTTATTAGGGGTGCCATGAATCTGGCAAGGACGATCAAGTATTCTGTCCAAACTAGATGGACCATCTTTGTTTCCTTTGAATGGCTTCTTCCGCTGATCAGATTTTGAGCCACTGAATCCGGCGTTCACTGCCATGTCTTCGGTATTGTTGTGACACTTGAGCTTGTCATGTCGTGGTTTTCCATTGCCGTCCCTGGCTTCAGAGGTGCCTGGGTCGCTAGTGCTATTGCTTCTACGAGCGAGCCAACTATCTTCTCCCATGCGAAAGCAGGTCATAAGTGTGGTAAGGGCTTCCATGGACTTTGATTTCTCTTAGCCGAGGTGTCGGGTGAGCCACTCATCCCGAACGCTGTGTTTCAAGGCCAAGAGGGCTTCAGCGTCCGGACAATCCACAATCTGATTCTTTTTAATTAAGAACCTGGTCTAGAGCTTCCAGGCTGATTCGCCGGGTTGTTGGATGATGTGACTAAGGTCATCGGCATCCGGGGCCGAACATAGGTACCCTGGAAGTTATGTCTGAAGGCGTCCTCCAAGTCTTCCCAGCTTCCGATAGAGTTTTCTGGGAGGCTATTCAGCCTATGCCTTGCTGGTCCCTTAAGTTTTAAGGGGAGGTACTTGATGGCATGTAGGTCATCACCGTGGGCCATGTGGATATGGAGAAGAAAGTCTTTGATCCATACTGCGGGATCTGTTGTGCCATCGTATGATTCAATGTTCACAGGTTTAAACCTTTTTGGGAACTAGTGCTCCATTACTTCGTCGGTGAAGCATAGGGGGTGTGCGGCTCCTCTGTATCGGGCGACATCACGACGCAGTTTGAATGGAGTCTGTATGTGATTTTCGGCCCATGGGAGGTTGTGTTTATCGCGCCAGGCCTGATGGCCGTCTTCTTGCGCTAGTGCATGTCCCCTTGATCCATAAATTGATCTAGTATGACCGGCTCTATTGTCCAGGTCCTGTCGAAGGTCGTGCGTGCGCCCTGCAGCCGTTGTTTCTCTGCCTCTAGGGTGAGGTGGCGCCGGTTGGTGTTCAGCTTGGGTTGCCGCTCTGTCCCCGCCACGAGGTGGTCGGTCAGGCTCGTCAGCTGCGTTACGTGCTATTGGTTTAGGCCCTGGGACCTCATCGTGGAATTGGGAGAGCAACCTGCGCTTTGGGTAACTCTTAGTTTGGCGCTCGAGGACGTATTCCTCGGCTGCCAGGACATTAGTCCATCTGTCATTGAGTAAATCCTAATCGGCTTGAAGTTGATGCAACTTCTTTTTCATGCTTCTTACTGTGGCTATTAGCCGGTGCTTAAAGCGCTCTTGTTCGAGGGGGTCCTCTGGTATGATAAAGTCTTCCTCGCCCAGGCTTTCATCCTCTTCGGAGGTCGGCAGGTAGTTACTATCCTCCGAATCCTGATTCCTGATAGGATCATCGGGGTTGACTTGCCCCTCTTCCCAATCATCCTACTCGGATGTTGGCTCAACAGGGGCGTCTTGGTCTTTGGCATTATCCGGGGTGTTATTGTCTCCGGTGCTGGTATTGCTTTCTTTTCCGCGACGCGATTTTGATTGGCGCCGCTGACGTCGACGCTTCGAAGGTGCTTTAGCAGGCTCATCCTCGAGATCCTTCGCATCGTTGGCGTCATTCTCTTTGGGTGTGTCCACCATATATATGTCATATGAGGAAGTGTCCATCCAATGTTCGGTAAACGGCGGGTTCTGGCTTTGCTCCTCTTCGGCATCATCGTCCATACCGTCGATGTCTTCGGAGGCGTAATCTAGCATGTCGGTTAAGTCATCGACAGTGGCTATAAAGTGGGTGGTGGGTGGGCGTAAAATTCCCCGCTCTCAGCCCCTAGTGCGGGCTAGGCGTATTCTGGCAGCAATCCTTCTGTAATGGCGAGAGATCGCATTAAGTCCAGGGCCTCGTTTAAGAGTGAGGTTTCGAGGGGGGAGCGAGAGTCTGTGGAGCGGGGCGGGACAAGAGTTCTTGGGACAAGCTCACGTAACACGGACCTCGAGAATTTAGATCGGGGGTTAGGGGAGGAGTCTGGCTTCGCGTTCGGGGAGGAGTCCGGCTTCGAGTTGATGAAGGGAGCCTGATATGACCCCGGATCTGCCGGTGAAACGATCCCCTCCGTATCTCCGGTGTTGAGCTCTATGGCTATGGAGAGTCCGGAGGGCTCTAAACTCCCGTCTTTGGACTTGGCGAAGTGTTCCGGATCTAAGGCCGGAGCTGCGGTTGGGGCCGCGAACCCTTGGAAGATCAAGTCTCCTCGGATATCCGCAACGTAATTTAAGTTTCCAAAACTGTTCCGATGACCAGGGGCGTAGCTGTCGATCTGCTCCAGATGGCCAATCGAATTGGCCTGCAGTGCGAAGCCGCCAAACACGAAGATTTGGCCGGGGAGAAACGTCTCCCTCAGGGCCGTGTTGTCATGGATGGTTGATGGAGCCATCAAGCCTTCTGGTGACGACACAGTGGAACTCTCAATGGAAGCACCAATGTCGGTGTCAAAACCGACAGATCTCGGGTAGAGGGTCCCGAACTATGCGTCTAAGGATCAAAGGTAACAAGGAGGCAGGGGCCACGATGTTTACCCAGGTTCAGGCCCTCTCAATGGAGGTAATGCCCTACTTCCTGCTTGATTGACTTTGATGAGTATAGTTGTTACAAGAGTTGACCTACCTCGAGGTCGTAATGGCTAAACCCTAGATGTCTAGCCTGTATGATTGTGTTTGCCCCTATGGACTAAACTCTCCGGTTTATATAGACACATGAGGGATCTAGGGTTGTATAGAGTCGGTTATACAGAAAGGAAGGTACATGATCCAAACACCAAGCTTGCCATCCACGCAAAGGAGAGTCCCATCCGGACACGGGGAAAGGTCTTTAATCTCATATCTTCACGGCCCTTTAATCCGACCCATATCACATAGCCCGGACGCCCGAGGACCCCTTACTCCAGGACTCCCTCAAGGGGCTGCTCGAGGGGAGCAGCACCAACCAGGACGCGCCAGGAGGCCCATGCGCGCCCAGGTGGGTGCTGCCCACCTCGGGTGCCCCCCGAACTGCCTCTTTGCTCTATAAATACCACAATATTCCAGAAACCCTACGGGAGTCGACGAAATATTGATCCAGATCCACTAGGTCTAATCTAGACACCGTCATGGAGGGGTTCACCACTTCCATTGGTGCCTCTCCTATGATGCGTGAGTAGTTCTTTGTAGACCTACGGGTCCTTAGCTAGTAGCTAGATGGCTTCCTCTCTCTCTCTCTTGATTATCAATACAATGGTCTCTTGGAGATCCATATGATGTAAGTCTTTTGGCGGTGTGTGTTTGTTGGTGTCGGCGTCCTGGACTTGGGGGTATCCAGTCCTGCCTGCCTGTGGCCCACCACGTGGCTCCATCAACGGCCTTGCACGGCCCAGCTTCAACGACAACACATCAAGACCCTCGTGAGGGGCCAAGCCTCGCGAGGCGGACGACGCCGGGACCCCCGAAGGAGTTGGCCTCCTTAGGAGGGCTCCTGAGGGGCGGAGAGATCTATGCAACTACCTCATGAGGTTCAGCTGACGTGAGCCATGACGACCAAGGCCAGGCAGGCGCCAGGCGGGCGCAGAGCGCAGGTTTCCTCTTTCGTGCAAAGAAGGCAAGCCACAGGCGTGGAGTCCCGAGGAATCAGCCAAAGGTTTCCATTCTGGTGCAACAAGACCAAGACTTCCAGGACGGCAGGACGTAGGTTATCACCGAGCCCACCGCAACGTTTTGGCCAGAGGCTTCTCGCAACAAAGACTACTTTTGTCAGGATAGACTATACTGCTTGTCCCCTTTCAAATCCCGCCGTTGTGGAATCCCTTCCTGCTCATATTTGGGAGGAGGACCAGGGCACTATATATAGGGCTTAGCCACCACCATAGAGGGGGATCGATTCCTTCGGAAGCAACACACGAGCTCAAGAACACCTCACCTCCTGAGGCTTGTTCGTCCTTGTACTAGTTCATCCATAGCCCCTCGAGGCAATCCACCACACCACACTAGAGTAGGGTATTACACCACAATGGTGGCCCGAACTAGTATAAATCTCTATGTCTTTGTGTCTCTATGAGCTCTTCGCGCTAGGCTAGGGAGGATCGCGAGCAGGCAGGCTGGGTAGGTTGAGATCTCCACACGCACCCCAATGTTCGAACCTCTCACGGGTTGACGGATCCCGAAATCCGACATTTGCCACGCCAGGTAGGGGTGCGTCGGATACTCTCCTTTGTTGTTCGGCTCATCTCTGCTCCGACATCTCCATGGCCGACGCGTGCAGGGCTCGCGCTGAGCGTCGGGCTACGGTCGCTGCTTGCATCACTCAGACGACTCCGGCGGGTGACGGCTGCGCCCGCCGCGCTCCTTCTCCGGTGGCCAACGCCGCCACAGGCCCTGCCGGCCACGAGCAACAAGCTTCATCGCTGCACCCGTCGGTGCGCCGTGATGGCCGCACTGCTACTCTGTTGCTCACCCCAGCAGCTTCGTCATCTCACGCGCGCCGCGACCAGGTGGACCCGCAGGCTGCTCTGCTCACGGCGCGAGAGCTCCTTCGCTACCGTCCCGAGGGCGACCTCTACGAGGAGTGGCTCGAGTGCATCACTGAACTCATCAGCGTCGCGCACGGGGGCTCCGACGGGCCGGCTTGCTCACTGCCTCAACAACCACCTGCAACGGGCGACATCGCGCACGGGGCCCCTCCTCCGCCTCCAGCCCGGGGCGCCATCGTCGAGCCAATGCGTATGGCTCCACGGCACGACCCGCAGCGCTCGGCGCCAACTCAGGACGACGTGAGCTGCCAGGTGGTTCAGCGCCCCCAAGGAGAAGTGCGCGTGCTTCCAGCACCCTAGCACCAGGCTCGTGAGACGCCACAGGAGGTGGCAGTGCGCGTGCACCAAGACTACGTTCCACCTCCTCGATGACCTACGGTGGCCATGTCAGGATGCCGAGCGTTCACCGCAGAGCTCCGCAACATCGTCTGGCCGAGCAAATTCAAGCCTGACCTGCCTCCATGCTACGACGGCACCGCAGACCCCGCTGAGTTCCTACAGCTCTACGAGCTGAGCATCGAGGCGGCCAACGGCGACAAGAAGATCATGGCAAACTGGTTCCCAATGGCCCTCAAGGATGGCGCGCGTTCTTGGCTCTTGAACCTGACCGAGGGGTCGGTTTCTTCCTGGGAGGAGATGCCCAGCCGCTTCATCGCCAACTTCCAGGGCACCCGGGACCGTCCATCGGCTGCGGGCGACCTGCGCCGCATCAAGCAGCAACCTGGAGAGACCCTGCATAAATATATCTAGCACTTCAACAATGTCCGCCTCAAGATCCCCAAGGTGTCGGACGAGGCCATCATCTCTGTGTTCACTTATGGCATCCGTGATGTCAAGATGAAGGAAGAGCTCGCCATGTACGAGGACCTTTGCACTGCTCTGGAGATGTTCAACATGGCAAACAAGTGCGTGAGGGCTGAGGAGGGACGCCTCTCCCTCCTCGAGCTCGCTGATGCCGATCTAGAAGACAAGAAGACCAAGACCAAGGACACAAAGCGCAAGGGGCTAGCCGTGCTTGCGGCGGAACCAGAGACCAAGCGCGGCTGTGACCACCCCGAGTCATCCAAGGGCAAGCGGCCGTTTTGCACCTTCCACAATGTCTACAGCCACAACACTAGCGACTGCCAGGAGCTCAGGGCTCTCCGTGACGGGCGCCTCGGTTGACGCCCTGAGCGCAGCTATCTGGGCTACGATCGTGGAGGTGCCCGAGGCGGAGGTCGCTGGGACGGACGCGACCGCCGTCAGGAGTGGCGCGACCAGCCTCGTAAGGACCGCTGGTAGGACCAGCCTCGTGAGGACCGTTGGTAGGACCAGCTCGCGAGGGAAACTGGAGGGAGCAACCTCGTGAGGACCGCCCTCACGACAATGCGGCCTTGCCTCCTCTGCCTCCACCGCCAAGAAGGAATGAAGATCACCACCAGGACGAGGGGGCTGGGGGCTTCCAGGAGCCACGAGCCATCACCTGCATCCTGGGCGGCTCGCAAGCCCCAGCTTCTCACCGTGTCTTCAAGCAGTTTGCGTGCGAGGTCAACACGGCGCTCCCCAAGCTTGAGGCAACTCGCCCTCTCAAGTGGTCCAAGTGCGCCATCACCTTTGACTCCTCACACCGACTCAAGTGCACGGCCACCGCTGGCGTGCCCCCCATGCTCTGCTTCCCTGTCATCAGCAGCATAATGATACTTCTCCATTGTATCTACTTTTGCAAACACTTTTGCCCTTGTTTTGGACTCTAACTTGTATGATTTGAATGGAACTAACCCGGACTGACGCCGTTTTCAGCAGAACTGCCATGGTGTTGTTTTTTGTGCAGAAAATAAAGATTCTCGGAATGTCCTGAAACTCCACGGAACACCTTAGAGAAAATAAAGAAAAATCCTGGCAAAAGATGAAGACCAGGGGGCCCACACCCTGCTCACGAGGGTGGGGGGCGCCCCCCTGGGCGCGCCCCCTACCTCATGGGCCCCCTGGTGGCCCTCCGACGCCAACTCCAACTCCATATATTGGCTTTCGGGGAGAAAAAAATGAGAGAGAAGAAATCATCCCGTTTTATGATACGGAGCCGCCGCCAAGCCCTAATCTCTCTTGGGAGGGCTGATCTGGAGTCCGTTCGGGGCTCCGGAGAGGGGGATTCGTCGCCGTCATCATCATCAACCATCCTCCATCACCAATTTCATGATGCTCACCGCCGTGCGTGAGTAATTGCATCGTAGGCTTGCTGGACGGTGATGGGTTGGATGAGATTTATCATGTAATCGAGTTAGTTTTGTTAGGGTTTGATCCCTAGTATCCATTATGTTCTGAGATTGATGTTGCTATGACTTTGCTATGCTTAATGCTTGTCACTAGGACCCGAGTGCCATGATTTCAGATCTGAACCTATTATGTTTTCATGAATATATGTGTGTTCTAGATCCTATCTTGCAAGTGTATAGTCACCTACTATGTGTTATGATCCGGCAACCCCGAAGTGACAATAATCAGGATCACTCCCGGTGATGACCATAGTTTGAGGAGTCCATGTATTCACTATGTGATAATGCTTTGTTCCGGTTCTCTATTAAAAGGAGGCCTTAATATCCCTTAGTTTCCAATAGGACCTCGCTGCCACGGGAGGGTAGGACAAAAGATGTCATGCAAGTTCTTTTCCATAAGCACGTATGACTATATACGGAATACATGCCTACATTACATTGATGAACTGGAGCTAGTTCTGTGCCACCCTATGTTATGACTGCTACATGATGAACCACATCCAGCATAATTATCCATCGCTAATCCGGTGCCTACGAGTTTTCCATATACTGGTTTACGCTTATTTACTTTTTCATTGCTGCTGTTACAATCACTACAAAATACCAAAAACATTACTTTTACTATCTTTACTTTTGTTACCGTTACCACCACTATCATATTACTTGGCTACTAAACACTTTGCTACAGATACTAAGTTTCCAGGTGTGGTTGAATTGACAACTCAGCTGCTAATACTTGAGAATATTCTTTGGCTCCCCTTGTGTCGAATCAATAAATTTGGGTTGAATACTCTACCCTCGAAAACTGTTGTGATCCCCTATACTTGTGGGTTATCAAGACTATTTTCTGGCGCCGTTGCCGGGGAGCATAGCTCTATTCTTTGAGTCACTTGGGATTTATATCTGCTGGACACTATGAAGAACTTGAAAGATGATCGAACTACTATTTTTCCCTCAACTACGAGGGGAGGTAAGGGATTGCCATCTAGCCTTGCACTAGATTCTCCTTGTGTTATGAGTAAGTTTGCGACACCTAAACCTACTACTGCTATTGATTCTGATATGTCGCACGTTATTGATGATGCCACTTCTGCTATGCATGATACTTATGATGAAACTACTTCTATGCTTGATACTACTATGCCACTTGGTGAATATCTTGATGAGCAAATTGCTAGGTCTAGAGAAAGAGAAATTATTGAACCTGAACACGATGATGTTAGTGATGATGAACCTATGCCTGCTATTCCTGAGGGTTATCTTTTTGATGCTGAATCTTCTGCAGCTATTTTTGCTTGCCAGGATAGATGTGAACTTAAGAGGTTGCTAATTAAATGGAGTAAAGAATCTTTTAGAGGTAGAATGAAACCCGACCCTGATTTTGCTACTTCACCTATCTGTGTTCCTGATCAGGACTATTATGATTTTTCTGTTGATTCCGATATAATTACTTTGGTTGAATCCGATCCTTTTTATGGCTATGAATCTGAAACTGTTGTGGCACATCTTACTAAGTTAAATGATATAGCTGCCCTGTTTACTAATAATGAGAGATTGCGCTACCTTTATTTACTTAAGATATTTTCATTCTCATTAAAGGGTGATGCTAAGATATGGTATAACTCTCTTGATCCTGGTTGTGTGCAAAGTCCCCAGGATATGATTTATTACTTCTCTGCTAAATATTTTCCCGCTCATAAGAAACAAGCTGCTTTGCGGGAAATATACAATTTTGTGCAAATTGAAGAAGAGAGTCTCCCACAAGCTTGGGAGAGGCTTCTAAAGTTACTTAATGCTTTGCCTGATCATCCTCTTAAGAAACCTGAAATATTTGATATCTTTTATAATGGACTAACCGATGCTTCCAGAGATTACCTGGATAGTTGTGCTGGTTCTCTTTTCAGGGAAAGAACACCGGATGACGCTGAAATTCTATTGAATAATATATTGGCAAATGAAAATAATTGGGCACCTCCCGAGCTACCTCCTGAGCCAGTTCCTGAGCCAATTACTGAGCCTATTCCTAAACCAACTCCGAAGAAGAGAGGTGTTCTATTTCTCAGTCCCAAAGATATGCAAGAGGCAAAGAAATCTATGAAAGAAAAAGGTATTAAAGCTGAAGATGTTAAGAATTTACCTCCTATTGAAGAAATACATGGTCTTAATTTACCGCCTGTTGAAGAAGTTTATGATCTCAATTACTTATTCAATGAAGAACCTCCCGATATCCCGACACAGGTAGTAAAGGTAAATTCTCTCTATAGATATGATAAAGCTGAAGTCCCTCCTACTAAAATTGCTAGTCAGTGCTTGGATGAGTTTGATGACTTTATGTTTAAGAAAGATGACTTTAATGCTTATTTTGGTAGACAATTAAAACATAATACCTTTATGATCAAATGCTTGGGTGATTATATGGCTGATATTAGAGGTGAACTTAAAATTGTTAGCAAGCATGCTTCTATGGTTACCACTCAAGTAGAACAAGTACTTAAAGCTCAGAAAGAAGTGCTTGATGAAATGAATAGTAAGAAAAATGATTATGCTGTTAGAGTGGCTACTAGAATTGGTAGAATGACTCAGGAACCTTTGTATCCTGAAGGCCACCCTAAGAGAATCGAGCAAGATTCTCAGAGAAACAATATTGATAGACCTAGTTCTTCTAAAAGGAAGAAAAATAAGAATGATAGGACCTTGCAAACTTCTAGTGAACCTATCGCTGAGTCACCTGAGAATCCGAATGATATCTCTATTTCTGATGCTGAAACTCAATCAGGTGATGAACATGAACCTAGTGATAATGTTAATGATAATGTTCATGTTGATGCTCAACCTAGTAATGATAATGATGTAGAAGTTGAACCTGCTGTTGATCTTGATAACCCACAATGAAAGAATCAACGTTATGATAAAAGAGATTTTGTTGCTAGGAAACATGGTAAAGAAAGGGAACCATGGGTTCAGAAACCCATGCCTTTTCCTCCGAAACCATCCAAGAAAAAGGATGATGAGGATTTTGAGCGCTTTGCTGAAATGATTAGACCCATCTTTTTGTGTATGCGATTAACTGATGTGCTCAAAACAAATCCTTATGCTAAGTATATGAAGGATATTATTACTAATAAAAGAAAGATACCTGAAGCTGAAATTTCCACCATGCTTGCTAATTATACTTTTAAGGGTGGAATACCAAAGAAACTTGGAGATCCCGGAGTGCCTACTATACCATGCTCCATTAAAAGAAGTTATGTTAAAACTGCTTTATGTGATCTTGGAGCCGGTGTTAGTGTCATGCCTCTCTCTTTATATCGTAGACTTGACTTGAATAAGTTGACACCTACTAAAATATCTTTGCAAATGGCTGATAAATCAACTGCTATACCTGTCGCTATTTGTGAGGATGTGCCTATTGTAGTTGCAAACGTTACTATTTTAACAGACTTTGTTATTCTTGATATTCCCGAGGATGATAGTATGTCTATTATTCTTGGAAGACCTTTCCTTAATACTGCAGGGGCCGTTATTGATTGCACCAAAAGCAATGTCACTTTTCATGTTAATGGCAATGAGCACACGGTGCATTTTCCGACGAAACAACCTCAAGTTTATAGTATCAACTCTATTGGAAAAGTTCCATCGATTATATTTGGAGGTTTCGAATTTCCTCTCCCTACTGTCAAGAAAAAGTATGATATTCTTATCATTGGGGATTTTCATATCCCCGTTGAGGTAACTTAGTGTCATTCAAAATTTCTCCGGTTCCGGGATTATTCGGAATGAGTTTGTTAACAAGACTTGATCAACCTTGTTAGTGGGTTCAATTTGATGATCACGAGATGGATGAAACTAGAAGCACAACTTTCTGTACCCTCTTTATATTTTCTGTTATTTAGTAGAAATAAAGTAAAATAATATTCTTCTGTCTGTTTCCTGACTTATCCGTGCAATATAAAAATATCCCGAAAATAAAAGTCCTCAGAATGCCATGCCAATTTAATATGATTTTTTCAGGAATATTTGAGAATTTACTGTGCAAAAATTACCACGGGGGGAGCTGCCACCTGGCCACGAGGGTGGAGGGCGCGCCCTACCCCCTGGGCGTGCCCCCCTGCCTCGTGGGCCCACGGTGGCCCTCCTCCACTTATTCCTACACCCATCTTCTTCCTCTGCCTCACACAAACACGAAAAACCAACTCAAGCACGAGTTCCAGCCCCCGTTGTTGTGATTTTCGATCTCCTTGCTCAAAGCATCTCTCGCAAAACTGCTTGGGGAGATTGTTCCTTGGTATGTGACTCCTCCATTGGTCCAATTAGTTTTTGTTCTAGTGCTTTATTATTTGCAAATATGGGCTGCATAGGTGACCATGTTCTTGAGCTTGCATGTCAAATTTATTTGGTTCCAAGTAGTTCCAATGCTTTATATAGGCCCTAGGCACTTGTGGGAGTTGTTACTACCAATTTTATTGAAGTTGGTTCACTTTTATTTGAAGTTACTAAAAATTTCAGAAATTTTTCAGAGGAAACAATATGCTTAGGAGGATGTTCCAAGGTGGTCCTTCAAGGAAGCAAGGTCCCAGGCTTGCAATACGTGATGCTGACAAGGAACCACCAAGAGACGCTCCTGTGAGGCCCTGTGAATGGCCGTCGGAAAATTTTATGAATCAAGTGGGAATCAAAGAAGAATTTAGCGCATATTTGAGTAACGCCGGTCTTGAGGACTTTGAAGCTCACAAATGCCCCCAGTATCATGATCTCACAAGTTCATTTGTGAGGAGGTTTGAGTTTTCAACTTCGCGAGATTCTCTTTCAGTCATGTTTGACCTTTGTGACAAATCTTATACCATGGACTTAGAGGATTTTACTTCTGCTTGCAAACTTCCAGCTTGGGGTAATGTCAGGGATCCCCCTAAATCCGAATATAGAGACTTCCTTGCTAGAATAACTGTGGGGGAATCTAGAGATATAACACAAGCCACTATAGGGAGCATTCACTTTCCTGCTATACATTATTTTGCTCTCTTCA
Source organism: Triticum aestivum (assembly GCF_018294505.1). Classification (NCBI taxonomy): domain Eukaryota; kingdom Viridiplantae; phylum Streptophyta; class Magnoliopsida; order Poales; family Poaceae; genus Triticum; species Triticum aestivum. The sequence continues at coordinate 354,120,776 of NC_057798.1, forward strand.
TAGGTAGATGTATAAATGCTAAGGATGAAGCATGTCACATGTGTGTCCCTGATCTCAGTATTCTCAGGAGTGTTGTGTTAGCAGACCAATCTTATCATTTGGGAGCCATTGTAGCTCGCAGGTTGCATCAGAATAGACACAATGGAGATTTCTTTGGAGGAATTTGTGCAACCCGCTTAGCTAATTTTCTTGAGGTAGACATTCGTGAGGGTGACATGGAGTTACCCCCTTCTTATTTAGATTTTGATTCTATGGTTTCCCACCAGTTTGTTGAGAGGACTGAACCACCTCTCCAGTATCGACTAATCTTTGACAGACGTCGTGTAGTCCATATTGCTCTTCCTGCTCCTGCTTCTTTGATTCACAGGCAAAAAGAAGATATATCATTACCAGAGAGGAGGCAGATGAGTACGAAAGGAGAGTGGAGGCTGCTCGACTCCATGCTACAGCTCAGGCGGCGATAGCCGCTGCATCACAGTATGACCCCAGCTTCACCTACGGATATCCGCCAGGCCATCCCTGGCAATAGATCAACTTAGGCCAAAAGCCTAAGCTTGGGGGAGTACGTATTTCCCACCGACATTACATTTATGTTCACACACACGCATTGCGAGATGTCGGTGCTCATACTCTTTCACTGTAATATCCATGCTAGTTTAAATTTCTTTTTCTGTTTTCTTCTTGTGTGCTTGATAAAATTTAAGAAAAACCAAATTTTTCTAGTTAGTTTACTTTTTATGCTTGTAGTAGAATTAAGAAGAAAACCCCCAAAAAATATTTCCCGTTCTTCTTTTACTTGTTGGGAGTTTTCCCGTGTAAATAGTTTTTATTTCTTTTTCTTTCTTTGGGGGTCGAGAAGACTCTATTGAAAATGCTTAGTGGCTCTTACATGCATGATTTATTATTTAAACTTAGAGCCCATATTACTTGTCTTCTCTCTTGAGTTGAATGCTTGCAGATCCTAGCTTAGTCCAATGCACGTGCACTCCTATGATTATACACAGCGTTCGGTCGTGCAAGTGAAAGGCAATGATCATGATATATGATGGATTTATTGGGAAGAGAAAAGCTGGTATGAACTCTACCTCTCTTGTTTTTGTAAATATGATGATTCATCGTTCTTGATTCAGCTATTATGAAGTAAACATATTTGCAATGACATTTAGAGATTATAGTTTCTTGTGCCATGCTTGATTAGCTATGAGTTATAATGGTTTACCTTGCGTGCCAACATGCTATTAGAATGATTATGATGTGGTATGATGGGGTGGTATCCTCCTTTAAATGAATTGAGTGACTCGACTTGGCACATGTTCACGCATGTAGTTGAATCAAATCAACATAGCCTTCACGATATTTATGTTCATGGTGGATTATATCCTACTCATGCTTGTACTTGGTGTGAATTAATTTTAATGCATGTTTACGACTGTTGTCGCTCTCTCAGTTGGTCGCTTCCCAGTCTTTTGCTAGCCTTCACCTGTACTAAGCGGGAATACTGCTTGTGCATCCAAACTCCTTAAACCCCAAAGTTATTCCATATGAGTCCACTATACCTACCTATATGCGGTATTTAACTGCCGTTCCAAGTAAATTTGTATGTGCCAAACTCTAAACCTTCAAATAAACATTCTGTTTTGCATGCTCGAATAGCTCATATGTCAACTAGAGCTGCCCTTATCTTCCGTGTTAGGCGGGTTATTCTCAAGAGGAGTGGACTCCGCTCCTCATTCACGAGAAAATGGCTGGTATTTGGGATGCCCAGTCCCATGCTTTGTGCAAACTAAATAAAAATAATTGCAAACAAAACTCCCCTTGGGACCCGTTGAATGTTGGAGGCACTCGTTGTTTCAAGCAAGCCATGGATTGATGCTTGTGGAGGAAGGGGAGTATAAACTTTACCATTCTGTTTGGGAACCGCCTATAATCTGTTTAGCATGGAAGATATCGTCGTCTTTTAGTTGTTATGTTGACAATGAAAGTATGCCGCTCAAAATATAATTTATCTCTATTTCAAAACCAAGCTCTGGCACCTCTACAAATCCCTGCTTCCCTCTGTGAAGGGCCTATCTATTTACTTTTATGTTGAGTCATCACCCTTCTTATTAAAAAGCACCCGCTGGAGAGCACACTGTCATTTGCATTCATTATTATTGGTTTATATTGGGTATGACTTGACTGGATCTCTTTTACCATGAATTACAATGTTTAGTCAGTCCTTGATCTTTAAAGGCGCTCTGCATTTATGTTTTGCGGTCTCAGAAAGGGCTAGCGAGATACCATTTTGTTATATCATGTTATGATTATTTTGAGAAAGTGTTGTCATCCAAGTTTTGCTATTATGGCTCGCTAGCTGATTATGCTATTGATATGAGCAATTGTGAGACCTACGTGTCATTGTGAGTATGGTTAGTTCATAATAATTACTGAGACTTGAATGCTGGCTTTTCATGTTTAGAACAACAAGAGCAAACAGAGTTTGTAAAAGTTTTTCTTTTTCTCTTTCAGTTTGTCAACTGAATTGCTTGAGGACAAGCAAGGGTTTAAGCTTGGGGGAGTTGATACGTCTCCATCGTATCTACTTTTCCAAACACTTTTGCCCTTGTTTTGGACTCTAACTTGTATGATTTGAATGGAACTAACCCGGACTGACGCTGTTTTCAGCAGAACTGCCATGGTGTTGTTTTTTGTGCAGAAAATAAAGATTCTCGGAATGTCCTGAAACTCCACGGAACACCTTAGAAAAAATAAAGAAAAATCCTCGCAAAAGATGAAGACCAGGGGGCCCACACCCTGCTCACGAGGGTGGCGGGCGCCCACCTACCTCGTGGGCCCCCTGGTGGCCCTCCGACGCCAACTCCAACTCCATATATTGGCTTTCGGGGAGAAAAAAATGAGAGAAAAGAAATCATCGCGTTTTACGATACGGAGCTGCCGCCAAGCCCTAATCTCTCTCGGGAGGGCTGATCTGGAGTCCGTTCGGGGCTCCGAAGAGGGGGATTCGTCGCCGTCATCATCATCAACCATCCTCCATCACCAATTTCATGATGCTCACCGCCGTGCGTGAGTAATTGCATCATAGGCTTGCTGGACGGTGATGGGTTGGATGAGATTTATCATGTAATCGAGTTAGTTTTGTTAGGGTTTGATCCCTAGTATCCATTATGTTCTGAGATTGATGTTGCTATGACTTTGCTATGCTTAATGCTTGTCACTAGGGCCCGAGTGCCATGATTTCAGATCTGAACCTATTATGTTTTCATGAATATATGTGTGTTCTAGATCCTATCTTGCAAGTCTATAGTCACCTACTATGTGTTATGATCCGGCAACCCCGAAGTGACAATAATCGGGACCACTCCCGGTGATGACCATAGTTTGAGGAGTTCACGTATTCACTATGTGCTAATGCTTTGTTCCGGTTCTCTATTAAAAGGAGGCCTTAATATCCCTTAGTTTCCAATAGGACCCCGCTGCCACGGGAGGGTAGGACAAAAGATGTCATGCAAGTTCTTTTCCATAAGCACGTATGACTATATACGGAATACATGCCTACATTACATTGATGAACTGGAGCTAGTTCTGTGTCACCCTATGTTATGACTGCTACATGATGAACCACATCCGGCATAATTATCCATCGCTAATCCAATGCCTATGAGTTTTCCATATACTGGTTTACGCTTATTTACTTTTTCATTGCTGCTGTTACAATCACTACAAAATACCAAAAACATTACTTTTACTGTCTTTACTTTTGTTACCGTTACCACCACTATCATATTACTTTGCTACTAAACACTTTGCTGCAGATACTAAGTTTCCAGGTGTGGTTGAATTGACAACTCAGCTGCTAATACTTGAGAATATTCTTTGTCTCCCCTTGTGTCGAATCAATAAATTTGGGTTGAATACTCTACCCTCGAAAACTGTTGCGATCCCCTATACTTGTGGGTTATCACATAACCGTCACCAAGACTCTCATTGATGGCGGAGCAGGGCTCAATGTTCTCTCTATTCGGACATTCGACAGACTTCAAGTGCCATACTACCAGCTGCATCCCACCAAGCCATTCTCAGGAGTGACCGACGGATCGACACACCCGATCGGGCAGGTTCGCCTCCCGTTCACCGTCGGCGAGCGCAACAACTACCGCACCGAGCTCATCGACTTCGACATCACCGACATCCACCTACCCTGCAATGCCATCCTTGGGTACCCAGCACTAGCCAAGTTCATGGCGGCCACGCACCACAACTACAACATCCTCAGGATGCCAGGAAGTGGCGGCATCATCACGGTCGCCTGTTAGGAGAAGGATGCGGTGTGCTCCCTCGAGCGCGCCTTCCAGGCTGCAGCAGTTGAGAACCCAGAAGACGACGACGGTGCCCTCCCTCCTGAGGTCGCCCCCAAGACAAAGAAGCTGCAGTTGAGCCAGGGGTCTCGCAAGGAAGCACCATTTGAGGACGCAACGCTGATCCTCGCATCTCCGGACGTGGCACCTTCACCCATCGCATAAGGAGGCATGCCCGACACCCCTCTCAGGCTGGGCTCGAGGGCTCTCCTATGGAGGGCCTCAGACCTGGCCAATGTCGCGACAGCGGCGCTCGGGCACCATGTGGAGGCGCTCCTTAGAGAACGCTTCCTAGGAGAAGGAAGCAGGTGTGAGGCACCAAGCGTTCAGGAGTTCATCAGGGAGGCAATCGAGGAGATTCAGTAAGGAAGGGTTCTACAAGGCGATCGTTGCCTGCCGCGAGGTGGAGCTCGCTGCCCTAGCAAGGGTAAAGAGTTCCGCGTCTCCATCGACATCCCTGGGCTCAATAGGGCCACGTCTCAGCAGCTCATGTGGCCGTCTCATGTCGGCCGATGCGAGGGACCGCCTCACAGCTATGTCTGCATGCCTTTCGGCCTGGTGGGCACAGCTGAGGCATTCCAGCGCTGCATGAGGGACACTCAGGCGGCCTGTGAAGCCAGGCACCAGGCTATCCTGGCGGAGATGGAGGAGCACACTCAGGAGCCTTCTGGTCCATTCGAGCCTCCCGAGGCCCAGCGCCGGAGCGGCTTATGAGGATTGGCTTCAGCAGCATGCACTTTTTGGCTACTTCAACAACTCTTCAGCAATGGTATCAGGTGACATCTCCCTAGTTCGTTCAGTTTGGGATCGCCTTTCGGGCAGCATCATCCCCAAGCCGTGTGGGCCCGTCTATACAGCGTGTATTGTTTGCATTCACCAGAACTATCTATTCATTTCCTTGAATTTATCTATGATTATCACCTCGTGACCTCCGCCTCACGACCCTGATACGTCTGACTAACACCATGTCTACACGACACACACACATCAGCACGACGCTTGTGCTCGGGTCCGTCCCTGCAATGCTGATAAACCCAGGGATCAAGCTCTGGTTCGCAGCCCGCTTCGCGCACACCACCTCGCAGGGTCCTCGGTGCTTCTGCCTCATGCCTGGGGCTCTCAGCCTGCTTTGTCATCTAACTTGCAGGATCAGTCTACAATGAGTCAAGGGTCGGCCCGTACGACCGCTGTCCGGCCCCGCGAGTCGCTTGCACGTTAAAAGGGGGGGGGCCTCCCGAGCATCGCGTCTCGGGAGGTCCTACTGGCTCTCCAGCCCTCACCCCCTGGCCTTGACCATGGTATCGCGACCTGGCATACCAGCGATGGCTGAGCTCGCTCGAGGGCCGGGTCCTGAGGATGTAGAGCACCTTGGCAAGCGAGGCAGGAGGGTGGCCCGCATGGGCTGCGCCTGATGGCACCACAGGCGCAACGGCGAGCATTGCCTCCCCACCGGGCTCAAACAGCGAAAGATAAATCTCGACGCACTACGGCACCAGTTTCGCCCCGCACGCCTCGCCCCACAGTTCCACTTGGGCGGTTCAGCTCTCCTTTCCGATTTCCTCTACAGCTGCTTGCACACCAAGGGGGACCTCATGAGCATCGTGTCTCATGAGATCTTACCGGACCTTGAGCCACTCACCTCCTAGCCTTGACCATGGCATCGCGACCTGGCATACTAGCGACGGCTGAAGCCTGCCTGGGGACTGGGTCCTGCCGGCGTAGAGCGCCACGCTGTCTAGGGAAGAGAAAAGGGAGGAACTTAGCCGGATTGGAATACGCGCATCCATTACCAAGTCGAAAGGAACAACAATACTATTGAATACATCTCGGTCCTTACAAGCCCCGCGGGGGCTGATTTTCGTCTCGCGCAGGAGGAGCAACTACGAAGCCTCATGGCGTCGCTGATGACACCTGGCAGCAGCTGCAGCAGCATTTCGGCCTTGGCGTGAACTCGACGACACATAGCTATTATTGCTTGACTCCGGAGAAGCGCTAGGCTCAGGAGAGTCGCTGGATTCCCAGGAGCCGCCGATGCTGCTGGACGAAGCGCTGAAGGAGGCGGCGGCATATCCAGCACCCATCACGGCGTCCCTTGAGCTATCTCCTCCGGGGTAGCACTCCAGCCGTTCGCCCTACTCGTTGAAGACCTTGAAGAACAAGATGCCCGCGCCATCATACTCGAAGTGGATCGCCAGGGCTCCCTCCGCTCAGCAAGCCCGGGTGACCTCGCCCCATCCTCACGTCATGAAGACATCTCTGGATGGCACCACCTCGACCTCAGCCTCGGTGGCCAGGCTGATGCACCCTGTGTGCTACATCCACAACTCCACCGGTCCCCTCGGAGGCAGTTTGCTGGCGAAGAACCACAGGAACCGGATCCAGGTATCGGGAGGCATCACCGCCCACAGCACGAACTCGCGTGAGCTATCCTCAGCATGGGTCCGTGGCGTGGCCGGCAGGGCAATGGCGATCCTGTCATCCTCGCGAGGCGTTGCTCGGTGGCGCACTCTTTCACCTTGTGCCCGGGCGTACTAGGAGAGGGGTAAGCTAGGCGGAGGCCTCGATTGCCAAGGCCTGACCACCTCTTATCTCGCGCCAGCATCATCATGGAGGTGGTGTTGCTTCTTCGGTGGTAGAGGATCCGGCTCCTCCCTAGGGGCCTTCCCTTTCTCCGCCGCAGAGAATCTCCTGATCGGTGCCATGGGAGCAAGACGGAGAAGAAAGAAGCAAGCGGGAGCAAGACGAAAGAGAAATGGGCAGGGGCTCTGCCCACTCACACATTTATAGTCGGGAGAAGGTAAATCGTCGGCCTCCCACGATTTCTAGTAATGGTAATCCTTTCTGCATGCAGCATACAGTTGTCAAGTCGAGCAGTTGCCAAGGCAGCATGGGGAAACAGAGTCGCCCACGTCCAATCAATCGCCACGCGTCATCAAGTCCGTAGGCGGTTAGGGCCCACGACGCTCCACACTTGCCCCTTGGCTTCGCCTGGAAGCCAAGCCCGAGCGCGCCTTGGGCCCGGGGGCTACCATCGGCGTCCTGGACTTGGGGGTATCCAATCCTGCCTGCCTGCAGCCCACCACGTGTCTCCATCAATGGCCTGGCATGGTCCAGCTTCAATAACAACACATCAAGACCCTCGCGAGGGGTCAAGCCTTGTGAGGCGGACGACGCCGAGACCCCCGAAGGAGTTGGCCTCCTCAGGAGGGCTCCTGAGGGGTGGAGAGATCTATGCAGCTACCTCATGAGGTTCAGCTGACGTGAGCCATGGCGACCAAGGCCAAGCGGGCGCCAGGCGGGCGCAGAGTGCAGGTTTCCTCCTTGGTACAAGGAAGGCAAGCCACAGGCGCGGAGTCCCGAGGAATCAGCCAAAGGTTTCCATTCTGGTGCAACAAGATCAAGACCGCCAGGACGGCAGGATGGAGGTCATCATCGAGCCCACCACAACGTCATGGCTAGAGGCTTTTCGCAGGCGAAGACTACTTTTGTCAGGATAGACCATACTGCTTGTCCCCTTTCAAATCCCGCCGTTGTGGAATCCCTTCCCGCTCATATTTGGGAGGAGGACAAGGGCACTATATATAGGGCTTAGCCGCCACCATAGAAGGGGATCGTTTCCTTCGAAAGCAACACACCAGCTCAAGAACACCTCACCTCCCGAGGCTTGTTCGTCCCTGTACTAGTTCAAGCATAGCCCCTCGAGGCAATCCACCACACCACACTAGAGTAGGGTATTACACCACAATGGTGGCCCGAACTAGTATAAATATCTATGTCTTTGTGTCTCTGTGAGCTCTTCGTGCTAGGCTAGGGAGGATCGCGAGCAGGCATGCTGGGTAGGTTGAGGATCACGATGAATTGTGGGTTTATGATCAAGTTTATCTATGAATAATATTTGAATCTTATCTGAATTCTTTTATGTATGATTGAGTTATCTTTGCAAGTCTCTTCGAATTATCAGTTTGGTTTGGCCTATAGATTGATCTTTCTTGCCATGGGAGAAGTGCTTAGCTTTGGGTTCAATCTCGCGGTGTCCTTACCCAGTGACAGAAAGGGTTGCAAGGCACGTATTGTATTGTTTCGAGGATAAAAAGATGGGGTATATATCATATTGCTTGAGTTTATCCCTCTACATCATGTCATCTTTCTTAATGCGTTACTCTATTCTTATGAACTTAATACTCTAGATGCATGCTGGATAGCGGCCGATGTGTGGAGTAATAGTAGTAGATGCAGGCAGGAGTCAGTCTACTAATGTTGGACGTGATGCCTATATAATGATCATTGCCTGGATATCGTCATGATTATTTGAAGTTCTATCAATTGCCCAACAGTAATTGTTTTCCCACCATTTGCTATTTTTCTCGAGAGAAGCCACTAGTGAAACCTACGACCGCTGGGCCTTTTTTCATCATATTTGCCCTTGCGATCTATTTTCTCTTGCATTTATTTTCAGATCTATTAAACCAAAAATACAAAAATACCTTGCTGCAATTTATTTGTTCCGCGATCTATTTATCCTATCTACCACTTTTTACCTCATGTTATTTGCCTACTTGAGGTGCCGTACCCGAAAGGGATTGACAACCCCTTTAACACGTCGAGTTGCGAGTATTTGTTATTTGTGTGCAGGTGCTGTTTACAAGGTGTGAGGAGGTTCTCCTACTGGGTCGATAACCTTGGTCTCATCACTGAGGGAAATACCTACCATCACTATACTGCATCATCCCTTCCTCTTTGGGGAAATACCGACGTAGTTCTAGCAGACATCAAAAGGAATTTCTGGCACCGTTGCCGGGGAGGATCTTCAACATTAACCAGGTTCCTAATCACAATTCCCATCTTCTCACAATTTACATTATTTGCCATTTTCCTCTCATTTTCCTCTCCCCCACTTCACAAAAAATTGCTGTTTTATTCGCCCTCTTTTTCGTTCGCCGTTTTCTCGTCAGATCTTTTATTTGCTTGAACTTGTCACCATGAGTGACTTTGGTATGGCAGAAATAGATGATAGACTAACTCCTAAAGTGGAGCGTACAGGTAATCTAGATGCCAAAACTTTTGTTTTGGGGCAAGGGAATTTTATGGGAAACATATCCAAGAATTTTTCAATTGTGTCGGAAAATTAAGTCTTGATGATATTCCTATACTTAAAAGGACTAAATCTTATGCGGAAGCCATTTCGGCACTTGTTCCGAAACTTGAAACTAGATTTATTCATACTCATCCTACCTTGCAAAGATTGTTTTATGAGTTGCCCGTTATAAAGGATCCTAAAGCTAAAAAGTTAGCCACTCTGTTTTGATGAATGAATTTGACTACATAATACGGGAAGCTAGGAAAATCTTTGATTTCTATGGCATGAATCGTGAAAAACCCATGATTGATGAAATTCTTTATAATAGTGACTATGCTTTAAGACATTTTCTTGGAGATAACCAAATCTTTGATGAGAATCTTAAAAAGCAAGTCCCCATTTTAGATATGATCCAACAAGTTCTTAATGATGTTAATCAACACTATTCTTGGATCACTGCCGGACATCAAAGGGGTTATGATAAAAAGCAACTTGATAGTGCTAAGGTTTCCATGGAAAATGTGTTTTATGTCTTATTTACAAAACCTCCCGACACAAATACCTCCAAGGGAAACAAGGATAAGGGTGACACAACTTAGATCCTATGCGTTGTGCCTAGCTAGCGGCGTAAAACGAGCTTGTTGGGAGGCAACCCAATGAATAAATTTTATTTTTGCTTTTTGCTTTCTGTTATTGAGTGTTAGCAAAATTATTCTACTGTTATGATTGTGTTTTCGGTGTTTTAATTAGTGTTTGTGCCAAGAAAAGACTTTGGGAAGACTTGGGTGAAAGTTTATTTGATCTTGCTGAAAAACAGAAACTTTTGCGCTCACGAGATTCGTTGTCATTTTTTACAGAACAGTGATTTTAAGTTGATTCTTTTTGCAGAGGATTAATAGAAAAATTCCTCACGTCCACCAATTTATCTAATAATTTTTGGAGTTACATAAGTATTCTAAATTTTCATATTGCTACAGACTGTTCTGTTTTTGACAGATTCTGTTTTCTTTGCGTTGTGTGCTTGTTTTGATGATTCTATGGTTTTACTTGACGAGTTTTTGCCATAGAAAAGTTGGGATACAGTATATATAATGAAAAAAAATAAGAATAGGTTTGCTACAGTACTTATAGTAGTGGTTTGGTTTCTTATACTAACGGATCTCATGAAGGTTTTGTTTGAGTTTTGTATGATTGAAGTTTTCAAGTTTTGGGTAATCTTACGGTGGATGAAGGAATAAGGATAAGCAAAAGGCTAAGCTTGGGGATGCCTGAGGTAACCTAAGATAATATTCAAAGAATTAGCAAGGACTAAGCTTGGGGATGCCCCCGAGTGGCATCCCCGCTTTCTTCTAACAACCATCGGTATTTTACTTGAAACTATATTTTTATTCGTCACATGATATGAGTTTTGCTTGGAGAATCTTGTATGATATGAGTCTTTGCTTGTTTTGCTTGGTGTTTTAAGTGTCGAATCCTTGCTGGACACACCCTTTTAAGAGAGGCAAAAATTATGTATGCTTGCTCCTATGCTTCACTTAAATTTTTAGAGCCGTGGACTTGCTCTAGTACTCCACTTATATCTTTTTGAGCATGGTGTGCTTTGTTAATTTTGAAGGAATTCTCTCATGCTTCACTTAGATTTATTTGGGAGTTAGTAAATTTTTAAGAAGTTCTCTCTTGCTTCACTTAGATTATTTTGAGAGAAAGAAATAAAAAAATTATGCTCATGATCTTCACTTATATTTATTTGAGCTTATCAAAAGCAACATATGAAAATAGTCCCAAAGTTATAGATACCCAAGGAGGATATAATAAAAACTTTCATGAAGATCATCGGACAAAATAAACTTGATTCTTAGTAATGGTTTTGAGATATGACGATATGATATGTGAGTCATGTTGATGAGTAATTGTGCTTTAGTAAGAATATTGATGTTAAGGTTTTTGATTCCCTATGCAAGCACGTAAGTCAATAGTTATGCAATGAAATCTATATCCTACTTATGGTGCATTATTCGGTGTTACTTAGGTTTAATTCTTGGGTACGAGATTTTTTGCTTTTTGGTTTGTCGCTTCTCAATCTTTTTGCTAGCCTTCATTTTGCACTAAGTATGATCACTAGTGCATCCAAAACCCTTTAAACTAGTTTTGCCTTATGAGTCCACTATACCTACCTACATGCGGTATTTCCATGTTGTTCTAAGCAAATTTGCATGTGCCATCTCGAATGTTCAAAATAAATTTCTCTTTTGTGTGCTCTACTACTCGCAAGGCGGTAAAGGGTAGCCAATATTTTCCATGCTAGATGTGTTATTCTCACGATGAGTGTTTATTCACTTGTCATTGCATGAGAGTACGACAAAGGTACTAGGGATGCCCAGTCCTGAAATGAATAAATGAATTTACTTTATATTGTCAAATAATAAATGCCTTGGAAAGTGTTGGTATGGAGGTCACCCATGGATACAGCTAGCCATGGAAAGTGAAAGTTATGGTGGAAAAAGGAATAAACTTTATTTTTTGTTTGGGAACCGCCTATGATGTATCTAGCATGGAAAGTGTTGGGATGCTCCAAGTCGTTTTTGTTGGTAGAAAAGTATGCCTGTCAAAAATAATAATTTTATCTCTCAATTTAAGCTTTGAGCTCTAGCACCTCTACAAATCACTACTTCCCTCTGCGAAGGGCCTTTCTTTTACTTATGATTTTTTTTGAATTTGAGTCTCCATCATCTCTTATAAAGCACCAACTAAGGGGCACTATGATCGTATTTGAGCATTGGGTGTAGCTAATATTCGAGTGTGTTTCATGAATGGATCAATGATTGAGCATGATGGGCTAGGGATAACTTACTTTAGTGTTGATATTTTGAAAGACATGGTTTCTTGTTGGTATGCTTTAGTGTTGATATTTTCAAAGACATGGTCTCATGAATGGATCAAGGTCACCATGGTTGACGACGGGGGAAGGGTTGAATTTGATTTCCCCCGATGTACTTAAGAAGCTCCAAATTCTTGATGAGGACCTGAAGAAGACTGTCACCTTCCAGGGGATCAACCAAGGGAGGAGCTAGCTGAAGGGAAAGATTACTTTGCCGGTGATGTTTGGTGGGGAAATAAACTTCAGGACTAAGAAAATTGTGTTTGATGTCATTGAGCTTCCCTTGCCGTTCAAGGGGATCCTTGGCCATCCAGCACTGGCCAAGTTTACGGCGGTATCCCATTACGCGCATAACAATTTGAAGATGCCTGGCCCTATGGGGGTCATCTCCATTCCATCTGATAAGAGGGATGCAGTCATCGGCATTGATAATATGTATAGAGACGCGGTAGCAGCATAGGCCATCAAGGCCTCGGCTCCCGCCAAGGAGGAAAAGAAAGTTAAGAAAGCTGGCAGGGACAACGACAAGGATCCCGAGAAGCACACTTCTTCGGAGTGCGCTGCGCGTGGCAGCGTCTTGTCGGAAAGTTCGGCTAGCAAAAGATCCAAGGCTACTCCCCCTGCAATGAAGAAGGTTCCGGCAAGGCAGGATGGCGCTGATGGTACTTTTACCATTAGTGCCACCCTTGATGATAAATAGGAAAGCACACTCATTGCCTCCCAGCGGGGGAATGTTGATGTGTTTGCATGGCAACCATCTGACATCCCCGGTGTTCCCAGGGAGGTAATTGAGAACCACTTTGCTGTCTGCCCTCATGCCCGCCCCGTCAAGCAGAAAGTGAGGAAGCAGGCCTTGGAGCGACAACAGTTCATTGCCGAAGAAATCAAGAAACTTGAAGCAGTAGGCTTGGTTAGAGGAGTAATGCACCCAACTTGGTTAGCAAATCCAATGGTGGTATGCAAGGCAAATGGGAAGTGGAGACTTTGTATTGACTTCACTGACTTGAACAAAGCTTTTACAAAGGATCCCTTCCCCTTGTCGCGCATTGATCAGATCATTGACTCCACCTCAGGATGTGATTTGCTCTCCTTCCTTGATGCATACTCTGGTTGCCATCAGATCTTCATGGCCAAGGAAGACGAGGAGAAGACCGCGTTTATTATGCCATGTGGCACATACTGCTTTGTACGCATGCCTTTCGGGCTAAAAAGCATTGGTTCCACGTTTGCAAGGGCTGTGCAGATTGGTTTCGAACCCCAGTTGCACAGAAACATAGAAGCTTATATGGATGATATAGTGGTCAAAACCAAGGACAAGTCTACACTCATTGAAGATTTGGAAGAAACCTTTGTGAATCTGTGAAAGATCAACTTGAAGCTCAACCTAGAGAAACGTGTGTTTAGCATTCTGTATAGCAAGCTCCTTGGGTTCTTTGTGTGTTAGCGAGGGATAGAAGCCAACCCCGACAAGATCAAGGCGATAGAACAGATCCAAGCCCAGAAGACTGTCAAAGATGTGAGACGTCTGGCTGGTTGCGTTGTCGCGCTAAGTAGGTTCTTTTTGAAATCCATTGAGCGTGCCCTGCCGTTCATAAAAATCTTGAAGAAGGCTAGTCCAATCAAATGGACTCCAGAGCGAGACGCCGCACTCTCGGATTTGAAAACCTACCTTTCCTCCACGCCAACCTTGGTTGCACCAAAACCACAAGAGCCGCTGCTGCTGTATCTGGCAGCAACAAATCAAGTGGTTAGTGCTGCCTTGGTGGCGCAGAGAGAAGCAGATAGTGAAGGAACTATTGCGGCAGAGCCACCCATTGATGAACCAACTGTCGTGGTTCTAAGTCTGACAGTAGAGTGGGGGGTAGGTATGGAGAGGCAAGGTCCTAGCTATGGAGAGGTTGTAGACACAAGAGATGTACGAGTTCAGGCCCTTCTCGGAGGAAGTAAAAGCCCTACGTGTCGGAGCCCGGAGGCGGTCGAGTGGATTATGTGTATATGGATTACAAGGTGCCGAACCCCTCTGCCTGTGGAGGGGGGTGGCTCATATAGAGTGCGCCAGGACCCCAGCCAGCCCACGTAATGAAGGGTTTAATGTGTATTAAGTCCGGGGCGTTACAGGTAACGCCTCACATAAAGTGTCTTTACTATCATAAAGTCTACTTAATTACAGGCCGTTGCAGTGCAGAGTGCCTCTTGACCTTCTGGTGGTCGAGTGAGTCTTCGTGGTCGAGTCCTTCAAGTCAGTCGAGTGAGTCCCTCGTAGGTCGACTGGAAGGTGATCTCTTCTAAGGGTGTCCTCGGGCAGGGTACTTAGATCAGGTCTGTGACCCTACCCTAGGTACGTGACTCCATCATTAGCCCCCGAATGGATTGAGGCTTGAGTGATGAAGGAGTTGATGTTGTTTCCGATTAGCTTTTGCATACTGGTTGTGCGTTGTTTTTGAACCAAAAAATTCTCTCTGTTGATAGTGAACAACTTTTCTTCAGTCGACTCGATCCATTCTTCTTCTTCGTCGAGTGATCTTTTTGGACTTCGCTGATTTCCGAGCGACGGATCGCAGGAAATCCCGCGTCTGGCAGACTGATCTGCCGTCCGCGGATTCCGCGGGATACGGAATTTGGGGGAGCGCGCGAAGCGGAGCGGACCGCGGCGCTCGGATGGGACGGGGCATAGACGCCTCGATTCCCGCGCCGCTTTTTTCGCCACGTATCACGCTTGCGCAACTGTTACAGGATATGATTAGATCGACCGGGCCCACCTGTCATCCACTCGGAAGGGATCTTATAAATGCGCCCGGCGAGGGTTTTTTGAACAGTGCCTCAGCATTCTCTCTCTGCTCCCTTCGTCTCCGCCCAACGCGCACGCTCTCGCCTCCGCACAACTTCTCCTCACGCGCCTCGCCGGTAGCCATGGTCAAGGAGAAGACGGCGGCGCTGGAGCGCGCGAAGAAGGCGTCGGCGACGGAGAAGGCGAAGGGGAGATCCACCAGCCGCGGCGGGTCTTCGTCTAGATCTCGCCTGCCGAAAGGCTGGGTCCAGGGAGATTGGATCCAGTCGACCATCACGGAGAAGGATCTCCTCGACATGGCCAACGAGGGCCTGATCCCTCATGGAGCTGCGAGGCTTCCGGGGAAAGAGTGGCAGCCCCAGCCGGAAGAGGGTGAGTGCGTGCTTCTGGCTACCCATGTCGACCGCGGATTCTCTTTGCCGCCGAGCATTTTCTTCCGTGGTTTCTTGAACTTCTTTGGAGCGCAACTCCACCACTTCACCCCGAATTCTATCGCCTATCTTGCCGCGTTTGTGTCCATGTGTGAGAGTTTTCTGGGCTGTCGACCGCATTGGGGCTTGTTCAAGCACATATTCACGTGTCGCTCTCAAACCGTGAAGAAGGCGAGCCCAGGCGACGAAAGAACCCGAGTTGTCCAAATGTGTGGAGGTCTGGGGATCCAGGTGAGGAACAAGAGCACCTTCCCAGCCATGACATTTCCCGAGTCAGTCAGAGGCTGGCAGTCGACCTGGTTCTACTGCCAGGATCAGTCGACGCCGGGGCAGTCGAGTGGACTCCCTCAATTTACCATGGACCGAGTGAACAAGCCCTCCTCTCTGAAGTTGATTCCGGAGGAGAAAGCTGACGTGAAGATGCTGATGGAGCGCGTAGTTCAGTTGGTTCGGGAGGGAGTGACGGGTATGGATCTCCTGGAGGTTTTCCTTAGGCGTCGAATCCAGCCTCTTCAGTTCCGGAGCCATTGCATGTGGTTGTACTGCGGGACTGAGGATGTGACTCGGGTCAATCCAGAAACAGTCGACGATACCACTCTGGAAAGGTGGATGGCCGCTGTTACTGGGAACAAAGATAACCCTCGCGGAGCCAGAAGGATTCCTCCACTCGACTGCCACAGTGATCCAAACAAGGTATGTCTGCTCCACTTCCCATTGTATTCTCGTCACATTTATTTCTGTTTTCTCTGCTGATCGGTCGACTGATCTTTGTCTTGATGTCTATCAGGCCCTCACTGAAGCTGTACTCGATGCCCAATGGAGCACAGGCTCCGACCGAGGAGGGAGAAGCGAGCGGGGGCGAGAGCCAGGAGGAGGAGTGGGACTCGGACGCCGCTGAGGCTGATGATGATGATGATGACGATGATGATGATGACGATGAGGACGAGGAAGAGGAGGAGGAGGAGGAGGTCGCACCACCGCGCTCGGAAAGGCGGTCGAAACTTGTCCATGACCCTGCGACCGAACGCGGCGAGGGGGTTGCGACTGTTACACAGTCGACCAAGCGCCCTCGGACCACCTCTCCGGCGCCGACTGAAAAGGCGTCGAAGCAGCCCAGGGCGGCCCCGTCGAAGCCGACCAAGCACCTGCCGAAGATGAAGGTGTCCATCCCCACCATATCAGGGTAATCGTGTTGCTTAAGTCTTCTTGTTTTGTGTGAACTTTATCTCTGGTTGGCGCTGGAGTTAGTCGACTGACTCTTTGGAGTTGCAGTGCTGCTACTTCTGAGACCTCGGCCCGGGCTGACGACCATGAGATGGAGGACGCAGCAACCTCAAAACCTGGTACTATACTCTTAACACCGTCTTTAGTCGACTGACTCATGATCTAATCCTGATTCTTTTCTGTAGCTCCATCCAATGTTGTTATCACTCTCCCTGATGATGATGAAGATGAGGAACCGCTGAAGTACAGAAGGAGTAGGAAAGCGTCTGCCAGCAGGGTGACCCAGGATGTGACGGTGCCTGAGACTCTGGTCGCGGAGGAGGAGAACACCACTCGACACACCGTGTCCTTCGCAGATCCACTGACGAGTGCTCCGCAGCCCTCCCTCTTCACGACGCACCACGTCCCAGAGGACCAAGCTGGCGCAGCGAAGGAGGCGATACGCCAGGCAGGGATCATGATGGAGCAGTTGAAGACCATCCGGGATGCGAGCCAGGCAGCTTACGACGCCAGTTCCGCCCTCCAAAGCAATGTTCAGGTCAGTCGACCACCGTTTGTTCTGTTAGGATATGCTATCAAAAACTTTTCTTTCCAGAATTTATAGTAGTCACCCACTGGGTGTGTCGAGTTAAACTCCGTGTTAGCGGGGGCACGCTGAGTGCACCCGCTGGGTGTAGTCCCCAAGGCTAAGGTCGACTGCTGGCAGTCGGCCTTAGGCTTTATAATTTCAGTCTTTCCGTCATTCGACTATGGCGACTGGATTTCGCAAACCGGTCGACTGGTCGACTCTGTCTCCAAGGCTAAGGTCGACTGCTGGCAGTCGGTCTTAGGCTTCATAAGTTCAGTCTTTCCGTCATTCGACTATGTCGAATGGATTTCGCAAACCGGTGGGGGCACGCTGAGTGCACCCACTGGGTGTAGTCCCCGAGACTGTGGTCGACTGCTGGCAGTCGATTACAGTCTTAAAGAATATATCTCTTTTTTGAGGTCGACTGGTCGACTTTATCTTCAATAGGATTAGTGGGGGCACGCTGAGTGCACCCACTGGGTGTAGTCCCCGAGACTACGGTCGAATGCTTGTATTCGGCTGTAGTCTTAGAAACGCGTGATTTTTCCTTTTTCACTCGGAAGTGAATTATATTTGACATTTAGTCGATTGGTTCTTCGCAGAACTCCTGTGATCTTGTGGCTCGCTACTCTGAGCTGGAAAACAAGCACATTCAGCTCGAGCTGAATTTGAAACTGGTTCAGGAGAATCTGACGAAGGCAAAGGAGGAGACCGAAGGTATGTTTGGTGAGACCTTGACGACTGCTTTTTCCCTTCATTTGTTTCAAAATCTGATCTTGCTGTAACTTGCAGGTAAGGTGAGGGAGGCCCAACGGAAGAAAGACCTTGAACTAGCTGAGAAGATCAAGCTTGTTGACGAGAAGTTAGCTTCAGTCGCAAAGCTTGAGCAAGAAAATACCAATCTGAAAGCTGCTCTTGGGAAGAAAAAAGATCTGGAGGCCTTCCTGAATGGTCTTGCCAAGAAGCTGTTTCTTATGCTTGAAGGTAAATCTCTATGCTCGGCAATCATTTCCAACCGTGGTTTTTCCATTCGACCATTGCCTTGACTCGGTGATCGTCCTTGCAGAATTTTGTCAAAACTTTGAAGAAGAAACTAGCCGGCTGGAACCAAACCTTGACCCCGTCAATTCTCCGGTGAACGACGAAGTTGCCATGAATGTTTTCCGACTGGAGTCCCGTGTTGCAGCTGTCGTGGACTATCTTGCAAGGCTGAAGGTCGCCACATCTCGCATCGACTCGACGCTCTGGCCTGGGGAGACACTCCAGAACGACCTCGAGTCGCTGATGGCTCGCTTGAACACAGTCCCTGGTCGAGTGCAGGAGTGGAAAAAGTCCTCGGCTCGGTGCGGTGCAGATGTTGCTCTGTGTCTGGCCCGAGTCCACTGCAAAGATGCGCGAGAAGACAAGCTGGCGGCCCTCCGGGTGGCCAACACCAAGAAACACGACTTCAGGTCCTTTATGGAAACTTTCCTTGCTGCTGCCACTCGGATCGCAGATGGAATTGATCTTGATGAGTTTGTTGCACCTTCCAGCCCTCCACAGGAGGGGTAAAAAACTTCTTCTAAACTTGACGCTTTAAATTTGCCTCGGTATGCCGAGTGGAGTTGTAACCGATAAACTTTAACAGGCTTAGTGCCTGAGCACTTTCGGTTCCTTTTGGAATCGATCCCAACTTGAACTTGGTGTTTGAATATGATTGCTTTTGGCTCGAAATGTCTTTTGCAGGCTCAAAGCAAGACGCTCACTGCAGTCGACTTATTCCTTAATCCACTTAGGCGAGCACTGGGCTGCAGCTAAGCCCCCGAGTGAGAGGTTTGCTCTTCACTCGGTAGGATTTTTATATCTTAGGCGAGCACTGGGCTGCAGCTAAGCCTCCGAGTGAAGAGGTTTGTTCTTCACTCGGTAGGATTTTTATATCTTAGGCGAGCAATGGGCTGCAGCTAAGCCTCCGAGTGAGAGGTTTGCTCTTCACTCGGTAGGATTTTTATATCTTAGGCAAGCACTGGGCTGCAGCTAAGCCTCCGAGTGAGAGGTTTGCTCTTCACTCGGTAGGATTTTTATATCTTAGGCGAGCACTGGGCTGCAGCTAAGCCTCCGAGTGAGAGGTTTGCTCTTCACTCGGTAGGATTTCTATATCTTAGGCGAGCACTGGGCTGCAGCTAAGCCCCCGAGTGAGAGGTTTGCTCTTCACTCGGTAGGATTTTTATATCTTAGGCGAGCACTGGGCTGCAGCTAAGCCTCCGAGTGAGAGGTTTGCTCTTCACTCGGTAGGATTTTTATATCTTAGGCGAGCACTGGGCTGCAGCTAAGCCCCCGAGTGAGAGGTTTGCTCTTCACTCGGTAGGATTTTTATATCTTAGGCGAGCACTGGGCTGCAGCTAAGCCCCCGAGTGAGAGGTTTGCTCTTCACTCGGTAGGATTTTTATATCTTAGGCGAGCACTGGGCTGCAGCTAAGCCTCCGAGTGAGAGGTTTGCTCTTCACTTGGTAGGATTTCTATATCTTAGGCGAGCACTGGGCTGCAGCTAAGCCCCCGAGTGAGAGGTTTGCTCTTCACTCGGTAGGATTTTTATATCTTAGGCGAGTACTTGGACTGCAGCTAAGCCTCCAAGTGGAAGTCTGGCTTACCACTCGGTAGGATTTTATTTAATCTTAGGCGAAACAGATTCGCAGCTAAGCCTCCAAGTGGAAGTCTGGCTTACCACTCGGTAGGATTTTATTTAATCTTAGGCGAAACGGATTCGCAACTAAGCCTCTGAGTGGGAGTCTGGCTCACCACTCGGTAGGATTTTTACAAACTTAGGTGAAACGGATTCGCGGCTAAGTCACCCACCGAGGGGAAAATTTTATTGGACAAAATAAAAAGTGACAAAAATTATGGAGGAACTACAGAAGTACTTTATTGCAACTCATCCGAGTGATTAAACTTAAGTGTAAAATGGGCGGAGTAGTTCCGCATTCCAAGCTCGGGGCTCGTCGATATTATGTTCGACGTTGTAAAGACGGTACGCCCCATTGTGGAGAACTTTGGTGACGATGAAGGGTCCTTCCCAAGAAGGAGCAAGCTTGTGTTGTTTCTTCTGATCCACTCGGAGAACTAAATCTCCTTCCTGGAAGGCTCGACCCCTCACATTTCTGGCGTGGAAACGACGCAAATCTTGTTGGTAGATGGTCGACCGGATCAGAGCCATCTCCCTTTCTTCCTCTAAAAGGTCGACTGCGTCCTGCCACGCTTGTTCAGCTTCTGCTTCATTGTAGATTTCAACTCGAGGAGCATTGTGGAGAAGATCACTCGGCAAGACTGCTTCAGCTCCGTAGACCAAGAAGAATGGAGTTCTTCCGGTCGACCGATTAGGTGTGGTCCGCAGTCCCCAAAGCACCGAGGGAAGTTCGTCGACCCAAGCTCCAGCTGCATGCTTGAGATCACGCATCAGTCGGGGTTTCAATCCCTTGAGAATCAGGCCATTGGCTCGCTCTGCTTGTCCATTCGACTGCGGATGGGCGACTGAAGCGTAGTCGACTCGTGTGCCTTGAGAGTTACAGAAATCTCTGAATTCCTCCGAGTCAAAGTTCGACCCATTATCCGTAATGATGCTGTGCGGGACTCCATATCTGAATATCAGTTCCCTGATGAAGCTAACAGCAGCACCGGCGTCAAGGTTCTTGATTGGTTTAGCCTCAATCCACTTGGTGAACTTGTCGACTGCCACCAGTACATGCGTGAAGCCACTTCGACCTGTTCTCAAAGGACCGACCATGTCCAACCCCCATACTGCGAAAGGCCAGACGAGTGGAATGGTCTTCAGAGCTGATGCAGGCTTGTGTGACATATTCGAGTAGAACTGACATCCTTCGCACTTATCCACTATTTCCTTTGCCATCTCATTCGCCTTTGGCCAGTAAAATCCGGCTCGGTATGCTTTGGCCACGATGGTCCGAGAGGACGCATGATGACCACAGGTTCCCGAGTGGATATCATTAAGGATGATTCGACCTTCTTCTGGTGTTATGCACTTCTGACCAACTCCAGTCGCGCTTTCTCTGTATAACTGTCCTTTGATTACGGTAAAAGCTTTAGATCGACGGACGATCTGTCGAGCCTCTTCCTCATCCTCCGGGAGCTCTTTTCTCAGGATATACGCGATATATGGAACTGTCCAGTCGGGAATGACCACCAAGACCTCCATGACCAAGTCGACCACTGCTGGGACTTCAACCTCAGTCGGATCTGTGGCACTCTTGGGCTGTGGAGCTTCTTCGGTGAAAGGATCTTCTTTGACTGACGGAGTGTGTATATGCTCCAAGAACACACCACTCGGAATGGCTTCTCTCTTGGAACCTATCTTTGCTAGATCATCAGCTGCTTGATTTTTCAGTCGGGGTATATGATGGAGCTCCAACCCCTCGAACTTCTTTTCCAGCTTCCTCACTGCACTGCAGTATCCAGTCATGGCTGGGCTTCTCACGTCCCACTCCTTCATCACTTGGTTGACCACTAAATCCGAGTCGCCATAGACCATCAGGCGACGGACGCCGAGTGAAATGGCCATGCGCAATCCGTATAAGAGGGCCTCATATTCTGCCTCATTGTTGGAGGAATCAAAGTGAATCTGGAGCACATATCTGAGCTTATCTCCTCTGGGGGAAACCAGGACAACCCCAGCACCGGAACCATTCAACATCTTAGAGCCATCAAAGAACATGGTCCAATGCTCCGAGTGAACTTCAGTCGGCTGCTGCTGTTCAATCCACTCGGCAAGGAAATCTGCTATTGCCTGGGACTTAATGGCTTTCTTTGCCTCAAACTTGATATCAAGGGGAAGAAGTTCAATCGCCCATTTAGCCACTCGACCAGTTGCATCTCTGTTGTGCAAGATCTCTGATAGTGGAGCGTCGCTGACGACTGTGATGGAATGATCAGAGAAATAATGAGCAACCTTCTTTGTGGTCATGTATATTCCATACACAAGCTTCTGATAATGAGGATATCTTTGCTTGGATGGAGTCAAGACTTCAGACAAATAATACACTGGGCGCTGAACTTTGAAAGCTTTTCCTTCTTCTTCCCGCTCGACCGTAAGCACAGTACTGACGACTTGTCCTGTGGCTGCGATATAAAGCAACAAAGGCTCTTTGCTGATTGGAGCAGCAAGCACCGGCTGGGTGGAGAGCAGAGCTTTTAGCTCGGCAAACGCTGCATCAGCTTCTGGAGTCCACTCGAACTTGTCTGCCTTCTTCATCAGTCGGTAAAGAGGCAATGCCTTTTCA
Organism: Triticum aestivum; assembly: GCF_018294505.1. NCBI lineage: Eukaryota > Viridiplantae > Streptophyta > Magnoliopsida > Poales > Poaceae > Triticum > Triticum aestivum. The sequence continues at coordinate 354,143,364 of NC_057798.1, forward strand.
CCGAGTCGTGAGATGAATCGACTTAATGCGGCCAAGCATCCAGTAAGCTTCTGGACATCGTGCACTCGCACAGGGCGTTTCATTCGGAGAATAGTGCCGATCTTCTCTGGATTAGCGTCGATCCCTCGCTCGGAAACGAGAAAACCGAGTAACTTGCCACCAGGAACTCCGAATGTGCACTTTGATGGATTGAGCTTGATATCATACCTTCTGAGGTTGGCAAATGTTTCGGCGAGGTCAGCGAGCAGGTCGGAACCTTTTCGTGACTTGACGACGATATCATCCATATACGCTTCCACATTCCGACTGATTTGAGTGAGTAGACACTTCTGAATCATTCGCATAAATGTGGCTCCGGCATTCTTGAGGCCGAATGGCATGGTGATATAGCAGAAGCACCCGAATGGAGTGATGAAAGCTGTTTTTACCTCGTCGGGTCCGTACAGACGGATCTGGTGGTACCCGGAGTAGGCGTCTAGAAAAGACAATCTCTCGCATCCCGCGGTCGAGTCAACAATTTGATCTATGCGAGGGAGAGGAAAATGATCTTTCGGGCAGGCCCGGTTGATGTGCTTGAAATCAATGCACATTCGGAGTGATTTGTCCTTCTTAGGAACCATGACGACATTAGCGAGCCACTCGGAGTGGTATATCTCTCGGATAAATCCTGCCGCCAACAGTCGAGCCACTTCCTCACCAATGGCTTTTCTCTTCTGGACGGCGGACCGCCGAAGATGCTCTTTGACTGGTTTTGCAGATGAGTCGACTCTTAGGCGATGCTCAGCCAGTCCCCTGGGAACACCTGGCATGTCAGCGGGCTTCCATGCAAAAATGTCCCAGTTCTCACGGAGGAACTGGATGAGCGCTTCTTCCTATTTCGGGTCGAGTGTCGTGGAGATGTGGGTCGGAGCTGCATCGGGGTCGGTCGGGTGAATGTGAACAGGCTTCGTCTCACCGGACGACTGAAATGCAGATTCTGTGGCGGGTTTCTTGGATCGCAGCAAGTCACTCGGATCTGCGTTTTGCTTGTATTCTTCGAACTCGACCGCTGTCACCTGGGAATCAGCAATCTTTGAGCCCTTCTGAAAGCACTCTTCTGCCTTTTTCCGATCACCGGTGACAGTGATCACTCCTTTGGGGCCGGGCATCTTCAATTTGAGGTACACGTAACATGGTCGAGCCATGAACCGTGCATAAGCTGGTCTCCCCAAAATGGCATGATATGCACTCTGAAAATCCACGACCTCAAACGTCAACTTCTCTTTGCGAAAATGTTTCGAATCACCAAACACCACGTCCAGAGCTATTTGGCCGAGTGACTCGGCTTTCTTCCCTGGTATAACTCCATGAAAGCTCATGTTACTGGTGCTCAGTCGGGACATCGGAATGCCCATTCCTTTCAGTGTGTCTGCATACAACAAATTCAGCCCACTACCACCGTCCATCAGCACTTTTGTCAGTCGAGTGCCTTCGACAACTGGATCGACCACCAAAGCTTGCCTCCCAGGGGTGGCAATATGAGTCGGGTGATCAGATTGGTCGAATGTGATGGGTGTTTGGGACCATCTCAGATAATTTGCTTTTGCTGGGGCAACCATGTTCACCTCACGGTTAATAACTTTCAATCGACTCTTGCTTTCCACATCTGCAAAGATCATCAGAGTGGAGTTGATATGCGGATATCCTTCCTCACTGTCCTCCTTGTCTTCGGCCTTGTCCGACTCCTTCTCCTTGTCTTTAGACTGTTTTCCCTGAAACTGCTGGATCAGGAGTCGACATTGGCGAGTGGTATGCTTCGGGTAGATGATATTCCCCTCTTCGTCTTTCTTCGTGTGGATGTGACACGGCATATCCATCACGTCGTTCCCTTCTTTATCCTTTACCTTCTTAGGGTTCCAGGATCCTTTTGGTTTCCCTTTAAACTTTCCCTGAGTCACGGCCAGAGCCTCCCCAGGAGCTGCCGGTTCAGCCTTCCGCTTCTGTTTCCGACTGGTGTTTCCCTTTTCCGACTGACTCGGCTTGTGCTTGCCGCTTCGGAGTCGGTCTTCTTCTTCGCCGTTGGCGTACTTGGTAGCAATCTCCATCATCCGACTCAAGGTCATGTCACCGGTTCGACCAAATTTCAAACTCAATTCTCTGTTCTTGACACCATCCTTAAAGGCGCAGACTGCCTGATGATCAGACACATTCTCCACAGTATGGTGCAAAGTGATCCATCTCTGAATATACTCCCTGAGGGTCTCATTGGTCTTCTGCACGCAGACTTGCAGCTCCGTCAATCCAGCCGGTCGCTTGCAAGTTCCTTCAAACGTTCTGATGAACACTCGGGACAGATCTTCCCAAGTGTAAATGCTGCTAGGAGGTAATTGAGTCAACCATGCCCTGGCAGAACCTTCCAGCATGAGGGGCAAATGCTTCATGGCCACCTCGTCGTTCCCACCACCAATCTGAACCGCCACTCGGTAGTCCTCAAGCCAAGTTTCAGGCTTAGACTCACCAGTGAACTTGCTGACTCCTGTTGCCAACCTGAAATTGGGAGGGATCACTGCGGCTCTGATAGCTCTGCTGAAACATTCAGGACCAGAAACATGCACTCGACTGCTCGTGGGCGCATCTCTGTCGAGTCCACCTCGATGGGCTCTGTTCCGGTCGACCAAGCCTTGCACGATAATGGATCGCGCGTCGAAGCCTGGTTCTCTAGGGTCGACTGGAACTCTTCGCCCCGCACTGAGCTGATGTCTGTCATCTTGCTGCCGAGGAGCGTAAGACCCACCCCTCGGAGGGGAATTGGGCACTCGACGCCTATCATCTCGGTCGTGTCGGTCTCCATATTGGTCTCGCCGATTCTCGCGCCCTTCACTCCGCGGAGGCGATCTGGGGCTGTGAGCCGACTGAACAGTATTCGCAGCGACGGATCGATTGTGAATTCTGTTGCGCGACTGCGATACGGCCGAATTCTGACCGCCTGCTGCCCGGAGCAGATCCCTGATCTGCATCAAGCCTCTACCAGCTTCCGACTGAGAGGGCTGGATGGACTCTGCAATACGGGTCGCAACTGCTAAATTCTGGACTGGGGTTCGATATACCTGAGTCGGCGGGAAGAGTTGACGTCAACTGGTGTCGGGAACTCGTTGCCGCGCGCGCTCGTCGAGTGCTCGCTGAAGATTCTCCAGTCGAGTGCATTCGGCCAAATTGGCCAAACGCGCCTCCTCCAAGGCGCGAGCCTCGGGGGTTTCTCCTGCGATGGGAGTACGCAGGGCATCCACGTTCCTGCGGTGAAGTTCCTCTCTTTGCAGAGAGTCGAGTGGCTCGGGCTGGTACTCTTCATGGTCTCGTGCGGGTCGCCTCCGTCGCCTGCCCCACCATCACGGGCGAAGCCAGGGGGACTGCGGGGCCCGTCGACCATTAGGATTTCCGCCGCTGGATCACTGCTATCGCACTCGGATGCAGTCTCTACGGAGCCAGTCGACAGATCGAACAGGCCGTAGAGAGATTCGTCGGGCTCGATTGCCGCAACTTGGGTGGTGGCCGTCTGGCGAGCCACCGCGTGCCTCACCCACCGCTGAAGCCTCGACCGGCCCGAGCGCTTACGCTGGCGGGAGACCGGGAGGGTGGCCGACGGGGGAGTCGACCGATACGGGGTCGACGGTTGCCGCAGCAGAACGCCGCGGACACATGCGCGAAAATGCGTCGCACCGCGGACGGGGAGCGCATCGACGTCGAGTGGAGCCTCCTGGAGCCAGGCGGAGTCATCGGCGACGAAGGTGAGAGCACCGAGACGGATCTCTCGACCCTCGACCAAAACTCCAGCAGCCACCATGATGAAAGTACTCGGAAGAATCGCAACTTCTCCACAAAATCGCTAAAACACCGGCCCCACGGTGGGCGCCAACTGTCGTGGTTCTAAGTCTGACAGTAGAGTGGGGGGTAGGTATGGAGAGGCAAGGTCCTAGCTATGGAGAGGTTGTAAATACAAGAGATGTACGAGTTCAGGCCCTTCTCGGAGGAAGTAAAAGCCCTACGTCTCGGAGCCCGGAGGCAGTCGAGTGGATTATGTGTATATGGATTACAAGGTGCCGAACCCCTCTGCCTGTGGAGGGGGGTGGCTTATATAGAGTGCGCCAGGACCCCAGCCAGCCCACGTAATGAAGGGTTTAAGGTGTATTAAGTCTGGGGCGTTACAGGTAACGCCTCACATAAAGTGTCTTTACTATCATAAAGTCTATGTAATTACAGGCCGTTGCAGTGCAGAGTGCCTCTTGACCTTCTGGTGGTCGAGTGAGTCTTCGTGGTCGAGTCCTTCAAGTCAGTCGAGTGAGTCCCTCGTAGGTCGACTGGAAGGTGATCTCTTCTAAGGGTGTCCTCGGGCAGGGTACTTAGATCAGGTCTGTGACCCTACCCTAGGTACGTGACTCCATCACCAACCCTATCCCCTCTAAGTCCTGACGGTGACAATGAAGGGGAGCCACAAACAGGTGCTGATAAACATCAAATGCTAGCAAGGAAGAAGATGGTGCAGCGACAAGTTTACTTTGTCAACTCACTCCTGCGGGGGGCCAAATCAAGGTACTCTGGGGTGCAAAAACTAATCTTTGGCCTTCTTATGGCCTCAAGGAAGCTGCACCATTACTTCCAAGCTCACGAGATCATGGTTGTGACTTGCTTTCCACTGCAGCGTACTTTGAGAAACCCTGAGGCTACCGGCAGGATAGTAGAGTGGGCACTAGAATTATCAAGTTTTGCTTTGTTGAGAGGGACAGCTATCCAGAGCAGAGCACTGGCAGAATTTATTGCCGAATGGACGCCGACACCCAATGAGGAAGTGCAAGAAACAACTTTCCCCGGCAAGGGACCCCTAAGGAGTGGGTAATGTACTTTGATGGTGCCTTCTCGCTGCAAGGCATCGGGGCTGGCGTGCTTCTTGTTTCCCCCACCGGAGAGCACCTCAAGTATGTTGTCCGGATGCATTTTCCCAGGGAAGATGCTACAAACGACACCAAAAAGTATGAAGGGCTGCTTGCCGGCCTCAGGATTGCGATAGAGTTGGGAATAAAGAAGCTGGTCATCCATGGCGATTCTCAACTCATTGTAAAGCAAGTGAGTAAAGACTATCAGAGCCCACTAATGGAAGCATATGTGGAAGAAGTGAGGAGGTTGGAGGAGCACTTTGACGGGTTGCAAGATGAGCACATACCCCATATACAGAACAACATCGCTGACCACCTGTCGAAGTGCGCTGCTCAGAAGCTTCCTATGGAACCAAGAACTTTTGTACCCCATCTATTTCAACCATTAGTTTCCCCGTCTGCATTGGCCAGAAAAAGAAGAAAGTCAATACCGACAAACATTTCCCAGCAGAGCTCCCTGGTGCCACTGGTGAGAAGGTTGCCAGGGGAGACCCTATGCTAGTTGGCAAGCTGCATCCTCCAGCAGGGCCTCGAGTTCTTGCGGCCGAGGTTAGCGCTCCCACAACAAAGGAAGTGCCTTTAGTCCTTGTCGTCGAGCCTCAGGCTCCGTCATGGCCGCAACATATAGTCCAATTATTGTAAACTGGAGAACTTCCTGACAATCCAGAGGAGTCTAAAAATGTCGCTTGCAAATCAAGTATGTACCAGTTTGTAGATGACACTATGTACAGAAAAATGCCAAATGGTGTCAAGTTGAAGTGTATTAGTCAGGAAAATGGACTGGAGATGTTGGTAGAGATACATGGAGGTGTATGTGGCTCACATTTGGGATCAAGAGCACTTGTCGGGAAAGCTTTACGGCAAGGATTCTACTGGCCCACCGCCCTCCTGGATGCAACTGGGCTCGTCACTAAATGTGAAGCATGTCTGCCTTTCGCGGTCTGGGGGCTTGACATCTTCGGCCCCTTTCCCTGTGCTGCCGGGGGCTTTGAATTCTTGTATGTGGCGATCAACAAGTTTACAAAGTGGCCTGAGCTGGAGCCAGTGAGGAAGGTGACCGCGCAATTGTCTATAAAGTTCTTTAAAGGATCGGTGTGCCGTTTCGGAGTGCCCAACAGGGTGATCACCGACAATGGCACCCAATTCACGAGCCGTGCCTTCATGAAGTACATCGAGAGCCTTGGAAGCAAGGTTTCTTCAGCTTCTGTTTCCCAGCCCAAGAGCAATGGACAAGTCGAAAGGATGAATGCTGAAGTGCTGCGAGGGGTCAAGATAAGAACTTTCGATAAGTTGCAAAAACGCAGCAAGCGCTGGGTTGATGAGTTGCCGGTGGTTCTTTGGTCAATCAGGACGACACCAAATCGAGCTACTAGCCAGACTCCCTTCTCCCTAATATATGGTGCAAAAGCAGTACTCCCCACGGAACTCATGTACGGGTTGCCTCGAGTACTTGCCCATGATGAAGTAGCGCAAGAGCAGCTATGACATGACGATGCCACACTCCTTGAGGAAGATCATCTCCGGGCAGCTGTACATGCTGCACGATCCCGTCAAGCCCTGCGCCGCTATCATAGCCGCAGGGTTCACGCCCGGAGCCTTGAGGAAGGTGACCTTGTCCTTAGGCATGTTCAGTCTGCTAAGGGTGCAAACAAGTTGACACCAAAGTGGTGTCACATCCCTAGTTCTGGCCTGACCTATGCTTGCTTCCATGTGTGCATCATGTTTAAATTCAAATGAAATTTGAATTGAGGAATTTTCAAAAGCCTCAGGAAACCTCTAAAAATAACCAACATTTAAATCTTCTCAAATGAGTCCAAGAAAATGTTCCTGTTATTCCATGGAAATATTGGTAAGAGGTAAAATTTAAACCAATATTTTTGGAGTCACAGAGATATTTATTTTGGCCATTTGAATTAATCCAATAACTATTTGCTTTGGATTTATATTTAATATATATTAAATATGGCTCCAATAATTCTGGAAGTTTGTGAGTGGCTTTGTATATATTTTAGCAAGCCACATAAAAACCTACAGAATTTATTAAAATGATTTAGTTGCTAAACTAAATCAAAACAGAGGAAGAAAAAAATAGAAAACAATAAGTAAAAGGAAAGAGCAGAAGAACTACCTGGCGCTCACCTCTCAGCCCACCTGGCCCAACTCCAGCCGGCGGCCCAGCCCGCCACCGCTACCCCCCTGTCGCCTTCCTCCTCTGCCAGGAGGACACGCGTGCGGCCGAAGCGCGCACGCATGCGCCCCGGCCACCTCCTCCCTCCTAGCCTGCCTGGCTCCCCCTCGTCGCGCCTAGACGACGCCAGCGCGACGCCTGGACGCCCTGGACCTTGCTCTCTCTCCCCCGAACGCTCTCCCCCTCCTCTGTTCTTTCTGCTCGAGCGCCTCCGTCGCCACCGACGCCGTTCGCCGCGGCCACAGCCACCGCCTCGCCTCCCCGACGCCTCCCAAAGCTCCGCCTCGACCTACTCTTCCTCCCCACCGCTCCAAGCAACACCAGGAGCCCTGCAGTGACGCCATCGCCGCCGTCTTCACCGACGGGCACCGAAGATCGCCGGCCCGATTCTCCGTCTCCAGGTCGCCCCCCGAGCCCACTGAGACGCGCTCTGCAACCATAGTGAGCTCATGGACCGACTCCCCCTCCTCTCCTGCTCGCGTTCTTGCTCTAGCTCCATTCCCCACCTCCGCCGGAGCTCGCCGCCGCCACGGCCGACGAGCTCCATGCTCCTGAGCTCGTCCGCTCGCCCGAGCATCACCAGCGTGCTCGCCGCGCTCTTGTGAACCTGCAGCAGCCACGGGTTCGCCCTGTTGTGCACCGTAGCGCCGTTTCCGCCAACGCCCGAGGTCCGGCAGCCGCTGAGCTCGACGCCGGCGAGGATTACGGCCACCCCAGCTCGCCCCGGTTGCACCGTTGGATGCGCGGGATCGCTAGCTTTCCGTAGAGCCCAAAGGCGCCTCGAATGGTTCCCTGTATCGCAATCCCGAGCCGCCCCGCCGTTTCTGTCGTCGCCGGCGACAAGTCGCCGGCAGGTTTGACCTGATCGGCCCGGGGTTTGACCTCCCCTGACGTGTGGGCCCAGGCGCCTGCTTAATTAGTGTTAGGTCAGTTAGTGTTAATTAACTTAGCTAATTAGATGAGCCACTAACATGCGGGCCCCGCCCGGCTAACCAAGTTTGTTAGGGTTAATTTTAATTAGGTTAGTTAGTCCAGACACTGACACGCAGGGCCCACAGGTCAGTTTGACCTGGACGGCGCCCGTTGACCTGCTGACGTCACTATGAGGTCATGCTGACGCAATAATTCCTTTCTGGAATTTAAATAAATCTTAAATGATTTAATAATTCCCGAAAATGTTCAAAACTTCAAAAATTCATAGTAATTCAACCATAACCCCAAATGAAACAAATTATATATGAAAAATTATCAAAAAAATTCAAGGAACCCATCTGTACCATTTTCATGCATGTTTGAACAATGTTTGTCCTCTGTTTTGGACAAAAAAAATAAAGGGCATTTAAATAACCATATATGGAGTTGGAATTTGAATCATGTATTCAAACCAGCTTCATTTAAATCATAGCTAGGTGCATTAGCCCAAAACACATTCATATTGCCATGTCATAGCATGCATCATATTGTACATTGCATTGATCGTGTTTCTTCTGTGTTTGCCGGTGTTGTTCCCCCTCGATAGACGTTGTACCGACGATGTGATCGCTGACACTGATGAAGACTCAATGCTATCTTCAGAAGTGCCAGGCAAGCAAAACCCCCTTGTTCATTCCGATACAATCCTACTCTCTCGCTCCTGCTCTCTTTTATTGCATTAGGACAACAACAATTCAACTATTACTTGCTGCGGTAGCTGAACCCCTTTATCCTCTGCATGACCTGTCATTGCCACAGTAAATAGATGAAACCCACTAGCATGAGTAGGAGTTGTTTGAGCCCTGTTGTGCCTACTCATTCATGTTTGTTTGTCATGCCTGCTATTGCTTAGAGTTGAGTCAGGTCTGATTCATCGGGAATGAATCAGAGGTGTGTGAACATGTCCTACTGTGTGTGAGCTAAGTGTGTGAATATGATTTGGTAAAGGTAGCGGTGAGAGGCCATGTAGGAGTACGTGGTGGGTTGTCTCATTGAAGCCGTCCTTAGGAACTGAGTTCTGTGTTTGTGATCCATGATTCAGCTACTACCATGCATTGGGCCCGAAACCAATGGACCCTCTCGGCTTCTTATTCACCCTAGTTCTCTGTCCAGGAGTTGCAAGTAGTTTCTGGTGTTTGTAGCCTACTGGAGGCCGTGGATAGCGCTGACCGTAGGGGTGGGCTGTGATGCGGTAGGTACGTGGCACGGTGTACCGAATACCCATTAGGTATCTCGGGAACCCTGCACACATCGTTTGGGGATGTGAGTGAAACTCCGGCCGGATCTCCTCATGGATGGAACCCGAATAGGCGATAAACCTGGACTAGAGACTTGAGTGTTTAGGCAGGCCGTGGCCGACACCCACGTTGGGCTTCCGCTTGAAGGTTGCCGAGTACATGTCGTGTAAACGGCGGTAAGTGGTGAGAGCGTGTGTGAAGAAGTACACCCCTGCAGGGTTAACATCATCTATTCGAATAGCCGTGTCCGCGGTAAAGGACTTCTGGGTTGCTTATATCAGTTCATAGACAAGTGAAAGTGGATACTCTAAAATACGCAAGATAAGCGTGAGTGCTATGGATGGCGTTCTTGTAGGGAAACAGGAGCGGTTCCATAGTGGTGTATTGGTTGGTGAATATGTGGACTCGTGTGCGCCACCTCAAAAGAGTTCCTTGCAGTCGTAGTTTAGGATAGCCACCGAGTTAAAGCTGGCTTGCTGCAGTTAAACCCCACCATCCCCTTTGTTGATAATGATGCATATGTAGATAGTTCTGATGTAAGCCTTGCTGGGTACATTTGTACTCACGTTTGCCTATTTTATGTTTTTGCAGAGAGACTTCGGTCTCGCTAGTAGTTCCACGTGGACTTCGACGTTTAGCTTGATACCTCAGCTACGATCTTGTGCCCTCGGCAGGATCTGGTAGATAGTCAGGCTTCTCAGCCTCTTTCATTTATAGTTGTCTGTACTCAGACATGTTATGTTCCGTTTGTGTTTTGACTTGTATGCTCTGAATGTTGGGTCATGAGACCTATGTTTGTAATATCTCGCTCCCCGGAGCCTATTGAATAAAATACTTGAGTCGTAGAGTCATGTTGTGATGCCATGTTGTATTTGCACATATCGAGCATATTATGTGTATGATATTGAAATGCTTGGTATGTGTGGGATCTGACTATCTAGTTGTTTATCTTTAGTAGCCTCTCTTACCGGGAAATGTCTCCTAGTGCTTCCACTGAGCCATGGTAGCTTGCTACTGCTCCGGAACACTTAGGCTGGCCGGCATGTGTCCTTCTTCATTCCTGTGTCTGTCCCTTTGGGGAAATATCACGCGATGAATACCGGAGTCCTGTTAGCCCGCTACAGCCCGGTTCACCAGAGTCCTGCTAGCCCAGTGCTACAGCCTAGATTCACTCGCTGATGACCGACACGTTCGATGCTGGGTCATGGATGCCTGTCCCTGTAAGTTTGTGCCACTTTGGGTTTACGACTAGCCATGTCAGCCCGGGCTCCTTATCATATGGATGCTAGCGACACTATCATATACGTGTGCCAAAAGGCGCAAACGGTCCCGGAAAAAGGTAAGGCGACACCCGTGGGAATACCGTGCGTGAGGCCGCAAAGTGATATGAGGTGTTACATGCTAGATCGATGTGGCATTGAGTCAGGGTCCTGACAAGTGGAAAGGCTCTTACCGGGTAGTACATGTCACCAGACCTGGCGCAGTCCGTCTAGAGTCCGAAGATGGCATCCTAATGCAAAGCTCATGGAATATTGAGCAACTTCGTAACTTCTACTCGTAAGACGTGGTCGTCGGGCCCTACCCCGGCAACCTATTTTGTACAAGCATAGTCCCCGAGACTTGTATCCCTTCGCACAAAGCCAGGCGCAGACCCTGTGCATAGTTGAATAAAACGAAGCACTTCCATAAAAACTTGCATGCATGTTTTCCTATTTGCATAAGTATGATCCTATTGTGAATACAATAGATCTTAAATAAGATGACTGTCATGCAACAAAGGGCCGTATGCTGTCCTCTTTTCCCTTTTCTCTTTGATGATAACAAAAGGATTTCGTCACGGATAGTTCCCCGGGAAGAAGGATGAATACAAGCCCATGCGCTGATCCTCGAAAACCTCTCCTTATCTTAAACGATAAGAAGAACAACAAAGAGAGATAAGTACACTTCATGCTACCCCTTCGTTCCATGTTGTACTTAAATATGACAAACTTGCGCGTGAAAAAGGCTTCTACTACTTCTGCCATTTGTGCTCCTATCCTTGACTCGAGTCCGCTCGGCAAGTTTAGTTGCAGCTGCATATGGAGGGGTTGGCAGGGGGCTAGCCTTCGTTATCACTCACTAAATTGCCGTCGAGCATGCTAAACATGGTTTTAATAGCAATTGCACTGAAGGCCGGCAAGATGCCTTGCCGGAAATTTTTGTTTACTAAGGAGTATTGAAGGTTCGTCCTTCAATATGTTTAAATACATACACAAATATCCGGCAAGCTCTTTTTCCTAATTTATGTGAGAAACAAGTACAGATTATACAAGTACTAGCATGGATAGAGGATTACATGATTTTGATTAAAGTTTGGAAAATGACTACATTTTTTGATATGAAAAAAAGATAAGTGCCCTGTAATGCCTTTCTTGTTCCTCCCCTGAGTGGCATTGAGAAGGAAAGAAGGCAAAAGGAGCGCCTGGGCAGAAGCCCAGCCAGACCTTGTCAGGACCAGCGGGACGCAGCCTGAAAAGATTGGGAGGCGCCACCCAGGCAAGGAAGAAGAGGCCCGGGACGGGGAGAGCGGCTAGGCGATGCCCCGGTCACCCCCGCTAGGACCAGAGGAACGAGACAGAAGGAACACCGATAGGGAAGGAGAAGACGGAGTCCACGAAGAAGCCTGCCGGGGTCCACCTGGAGGAAGGGATGATGACCAGGCCAAGCACCCCTACAAAATCGCTCTGCCGGGGTCCAGCTGCAGATGATGGTGCTGTCGATGCCTAGCTGACGGTGACGATGCATCCGACATTCAGCTGGAGCCTGAGTCATCGTATTCATGCTTGACGACTATCGGCTCCTTGTCTCCATCTTCACTGTTAGTGTCCTCCTCGTCGCTGTCGCTTGAGGAGGAGCTTTCGCCATCGCTCGAGCTTTCCGCGCAGCACCCTAAGCGAGCACCTGAATGCCCGAAGACCTTGATGGAGAGCAGATCAGTCTCCACCAGCTTGAAGCGGAGAACGCGCCCTTCTGCGAGGCTATGGGCATGAGCAAAAGTATTCCAGCCACATAGGAGAAGCATGACATGAGGTGCTGATAGAGGCGGGGTGTCCCGATCTTTCGATGAGATGATAACTATCGATTTCGTGGAGACGACTTTGACGATCCGACTACAAACGTGCACGACATTGCGCCTTAGCAATCGCTAAACCAACTCCGAGAGGTTATTGACCACGCTGGAGCACGATCAACCTGACCACGAAGGTCTATTCCTGCAAGCAATCGAAGAACGAGCAAGAATATGATAAAGCAATCTGAATATTGCGAATATATATGAAGTATTGATAATGGTGGGGATCCGTAAGCGGTCTTGGTCTGGTCGTTGGACACAAACGAAGTACACGAAGTTGCAATGGCTAACTTTTAACTAAACAAATCCCAAGTAAAAGCTACTAGATGGATCTACTTATATAGGAGCAAGGGGTGGCGGCCTAGGAGGTGGGAGGACGTCCCAAGGCAGCCTAAAACTAAATCTAGGTCGTACAAGGCCAATGGGCCCAAGTGGAGGTGATGTAACACCTTTGGACTTGTAGTTTGACTCGGATTCTGCTGCATCATCAGATTGTTTCGTCCACAACTCAACGCTCCGGACGAATTTGAAGGTGATTCCAATTGGGTTGGAAAGTGCACGAAATCTAGTTTCCAACAAAAAAAGAATCAACCAATTCGGAGTCCGTATGAAAAACTTGTGTGCGTTTTGAGTCAGGTATGTCTGTGTAGTCCGAATCTGAATCCAGAACGTGAGAGACTTGGACTCTATCTTCTCTTGGGCCAAAAGTGACGTGAGAGAACTTTTTGGACAGCAAATAAACATCTCTTTATTCCTTATCTTCATATGTGGATTGTACAAATGTCCCATACACCTGCAATTAGACAAAACACAAAAGTGTGTGAAGTATTTTTGTTCTGGATAACATAAATAGATTATTGAATAGTTTGCACTAGAAATCACCTGACAAATATGCATATATGCAATATTTTTGGTCATATCCAAGGTAGTCATGTCCTCATCATCCTCCCCTTCTTGAAAATAAAGCCGTCCTCGGCGTTGCTTAATCTGAAATGTGGCTAACAAAAGAGACAAGGTGTACATGTTGTATATGTATATGTCATCCATTTTTACTTCCCTTGATTTTTGCATATATGACACGTGAATAGATGAGTAACTTGCATAGTTCATAAAATCTAAAGCCAAAAAATTAGCACAAGAAGTAGAAGGCATGAAAATATTGCAACTCAGTTTGCACATATAAGTGAAGCTCTTATTCATTTCAAAAGATTAACAATGTTCATCATTAAACCATCCCAACATTGGTGAATAAACCTTACTTGCATCAAATTTACATGCTACAACATGCTTAAATAAGCAAACATGCAATAAGTCATTCAACACAGAATCATCACCAAGATTAGAGGTCATATCAAAATGATTAAACATTGGTTCTTTTGCATCAATAGTTAATTCAATGGGTGCCCTTAAAATTGTTGGTATTTCAGTTGTTTGATCACATGGCAAAGTCAAATTATCAATGTAGTCCTCTAAAATAGGTGGTGTGATCAAAGTAGTGGGTAGCTCATCAGATGGTGCATTCAAATTGACAAGGCATTCATCATTCTCATGTAGAGATGGAAGATCAGTACCTGTGTCATTACCTCTTATGATCAACTCAGATGATGTAGCCACTCTCGGGGCCGATGTGTCACATGGTGGAGGTGATGTAGTCCTGACAACAACGGATGTGGTTGTCATAGTATGCCTAGTAGTTGAAGGAACAATCATATCAACTCTTGGAATGTGCACCGTGCGCTTATTCTCCTCGTGGCCAACACGTCGTTTTATTTCCTGTTCAGCTTTGCAAGCAAGATGAAATAAATGGTCCATAGGATAACACTCTTCATGAATTAGTATCTCTTGAATATCACGGTTTAATCCTCCCCAAAATCTATCCATAAAATCATCTTCACTTTCTTCTAAAGAGGAATGCAACAAGGTAGTTTGTAAATCATCATAATATTTTGTTACAGTTTCACTACCTTGTTTTAAGTGTTGCAACTTCTTAATTATGTCACGAGTATAATAAGCAGGGACGAAAGTATGTCGCATGGAAAGTTTCAAATCATCCCAAGTAGTAGGTATATAATCAGGGTGTAACCGACAATATTCACTCCACCAAACCAAAGCATAACCAGTGAAAGAACCAACCGCAACCTTAACCTTTTTATGTTCATCGAAATTATGGGAAGCAAATATATTTTTTATGTCGAACTCCCATTCAATATATAAAGCAGGTTTAAAACGGCCATTAAATGGTGGTATAGATACATTAACCTGATCATGTGCATTTGGATGTTTGTGCACCTCTCGTGACGGTTGTGGTATTTGCAAAGGTGGTGGCACGTCTCCCGCGATCGACAAAGCCCATGAATTGACTCTGGATCCTGTCATGATCAGTAGAACAAGAAACAAAACCCAAAAATAATGTTCCTATAACTACTAGGATGTGGTGGTAAAACGCTCACAGTAAAGCAAATATCAATGTCTTACAAGTTCTTACCATGCAGCACACGGTGATCGGCAACCAGCGGTGTCAAGTAACTCCGAATATTGAGTAAAGCGATTGCCAGGGGAGCGTACGTATACACGGTGTAGAAATATGTGGAGCTAGGTTGGCTATATATGGTAGCAAAAGATTAGCAATAATCAATTTAAAGATGCAATGTTGAATAAACGCTCAACGACGGTACTGTGCTGGTCCTAGGCTAGACCGTACTAGAGATGCGAGCCTAAAACACTAATGAGGTCACGGCGTAGCACAACTAGCATCAATGAAGGATACTAAGTAGCTCTTGACAGCAAGATATAAGTGAATATCACAACGGCAGTGAAGATAATGATGAAAAACAACTGCCAAGCAGGATATACAACAACTCTCTCTCCAACTTTCCTCTTGAAAAGTTTAAGACAATTTTCTGATAAATTCTTTCAAAGAATGCTATTAACTCAAGCTTTCCAATGCAAAAAGAATCACTCAATTCCGAGTTGATATGAGGACTCAAAGAATTCTAAAACTGGCCTGAAAAATTGGAACAAGCTGTGTTCATGAACTTCGGAGGGCAAAAAGACCTATTTAGAAGCCGATTTTGAGGTGTCAAATATTGAACTAGCTTCTGCAACTATTTAGATGCGGCTCGTCGCTAGCTTCAATTTGAGTACTCACGGAGCCAAAACGGACTTCGTATGAGGAAGATACACCTGTTTTACTGAACAGTGCGCAAAACAGATTCCAATCCGAATTCAGGTACGAGATTGATTCTAGATAGATCCAATTTTTTTCTTCTCTCTTTTTTTTCTCACGCTTTTTTTTTCTTTTTCTTCTCCCTCTTTTTCTTTTTTTCTTTCCTTTTTTCTCTCTTTTTTTTCTTTATCTTCTTTTTCTCCCTCTTTCCAAGACAAACTAGATAAGATGCAGATTCGATCTGGCGAAGATGTGAGTGACCTCAACTATGATTATGACAATAAACAGTGCGTAGCACGTGGTGGAAATTGGTGGATGGGATGGTGGACAGCGGATGGGATAATGATGCAGCGGCTGCGTGATTAATGTGAACAGAACTTGAAACTCTAAAGGAACTAGACACTAAGACCAGCAACTCGACACGGCGATGCAACCGATAATTCAATAATGCAAACAATGAAAAGAAAATTGCAAAGGCTCAGTCTGGCTAGGACAAAGGACGAATAGATCTAACTTTTGTTTTGTGGCTTTTTCTTGGACAATAGGTAAGAAAATAAATCTAATCTAGGAAAAACTGGAAATTCTCACCGAGCAACCTGAAAACTGATACCACTTGATAGAGGCGGGGTGTCCCGATCTTTCGATGAGATGATAACTATCGATTTCGTGGAGACGACTTTGACGATCCGACTACAAACGTGCACGACGTTGCGCCTTAGCAATCGCTAAACCAACTCCGAGAGGTTATTGACCACGCTGGAGCACGATCAACCTGACCACGAAGGTCTATTCCTGCAAGCAATCGAAGAACGAGCAAGAATATGATAAAGCAATCTGAATATTGCGAATATATGTGAAGTATTGATAATGGTGGGGATCCGTAAGCGGTCTTGGTCTGGTCGTTGGACACAAACGAAATACACGAAGTTGCAATGGCTAACTTTTAACTAAACAAATCCCAAGTAAAAGCTACTAGATGGATCTACTTATATAGGAGCAAGGGGTGGCGGCCTAGGAGGTGGGAGGACGTCCCAAGGCAGCCTAAAACTAAATCTAGGTCGTACAAGGCCAATGGGCCCAAGTGGAGGTGATGTAACACCTTTGGACTTGTAGTTTGACTCGGATTCTGCTGCAGCATCAGATTGTTTCGTCCACAACTCAACGCTCCGGACGAATTTGAAGGTGATTCCAATTGGGTTGGAAAGTGCACGAAATCTAGTTTCCAACAAAAAAAGAATCAACCAATTCAGAGTCCGTATAAAAAACTTGTGTGCGTTTTGAGTCAGGTATGTCTGTGCAGTCCGAATCTGAATCCAGAACGTGAGAGACTTGGACTCTATCTTCTCTTGGGCCAAAAGTGACGTGAGAGAACTTTTTGGACAGCAAATAAACATCTCTTTATTCCTTATCTTCATATGTGGATTGTACAAATGTCCCATACACCTGCAATTAGACAAAACACAAAAGTGTGTAAAGTATTTTTGTTCTGGATAACATAAATAGATTATTGAATAGTTTGCACTAGAAATCACCTGACAAATATGCATATATGCAATATTTTTGGTCATATCCAAGGTAGTCAGGGTACTCAGCATCCACCCACATGGTGCTGTTGCAGCAGCCACTAATTTGCAGCCTCAACCCGAGCAACTGATCAACCTCCATTACCCTGGCGAAGGGACAAGGAAGCCGCAGGCAGCTGCGCGGGGGCTTGCGCAGCCTGATGATGAACTCCAGTGCTGTGTCTCCTATATGACCCTCCATCAGAGTCGGAGCGGCCAGGGGAGGTGCATCCAGTGCACCACTACGCCCGCCTCTACCCCCAGTGCCCTGTCAACCCCATCTGCGTCCTGTGGCTTCACCTTATGCACTAGATCCTGCCCCTGCAGCCGCAATGGGGGCAGGAGCATGGTGCCGAGAAGAAGCCCTCGTCACCACTGGCAGAGCCCGAGCTCACCCCCTTCCCCTTGTCATGGTGGAAGAAAAAGTAGAAGGAAGAAGGAGGAGGTGCAGATGAGCGTCACCATCCCCCTCGCACTCCCTTTTATAGTGAGGCGAGGCAGGAGGCTGGCTCTCCACTACTCTGAAGGCGGCCGCCCCCACTCCTCCAATCCGGCCTCTCTACATCCCCGATGATGTCTAGATTCGTCGGCCACCCCATTACGCCAATCCAAGGCGTTGTGTTTTCTGACAAGGCGCAGGTTCCCGCGCCTTGCGCGTCCACCACCAACTCTGGGAAATGCATGCGGCGTGCGTGGTAGAAACGACATGCGTAGTGAGTGAGGTAAAATTGCAGTTACCCCCAGTTCATGCATGGATGCCCTAGTTAACTCCCATGTACATGGGCGCCCTCTGGTCTATAGCATAAATGAACTCACGTCGTTCGAATGCTGGAGGTCTCATGGGAGACCGGGTTAATGAAGAAGCAAAGAAGATCTCAAAGACGCAGGCACCTGTCGTGGCAAGGTCAGTATGCGCGCCTGTGCATTGTTTGGGCATGTCCCAACGATGCCTAGTGGCATGTATAGACCATGCCCGAGGGCTCCTTTCGGTGCAGCAAACATTTATGTTTGCAACCCGGACTCACGCACAAGCGAGATGCCGATCATACATCAAGCACCTATGCATGACCCAAGATAAGCCAGAGAAACCGCTCTTTGTAAGATCAAGGAGTGCATTAAGAAGATCAAGTCAACATGAATGTGCCTCAGGAAAGGCCTTCCTTGCCGGGCAGGCGAGCTCGGCCAGGTCAAAGCCACGCCTGGGGGTCAAGACCAGCTTGCCCCAGCAAGGTTCCCCGGGCCACCAAACTCAGAGCCCGCCAGGCTCCTTGCTGGCAGGCCTTCACCAAGGTGCCACCGAGGGAGTCCTGGATAAGGGGGTATCCAGACAGCCGGACTGTGTACAACGTCCAGAATATTGAAGCATGAAGCTACAAGACTCAAGACTTCGGCCCGTGTCCGGATGGGACTTTTCTTGGCGTGGAAGGCAAGCTTGGCGATCCGGATATTATATTTCCTTCCTTGTAACCGACTCCATGTAAACCCTAGCCCTCTCCAGTGTCTATATAAACTGGAGAGGTTGGTCCTTAGAAGGCCGATCACAATTACAATCATACCATCATAGGCTAGGTCCTAGGGTTTAGCCTCTACGATCTCGTGGTAGATCTACTCTTGTACTACCCATATCATCAATATTAATCAAGCAGGAAGTAGGGTTTTACCTCCATCGAGAGGGCCCGAACCTGGGTAAACTTCTGTGTCCCTTACTTCTTATTACCATCAGCCTTGACGCATAGATCGGGACCCCCTACCCGAGATCCGCCGGTTTTGACACCGACATTGATGCTTTCATTGAGAGTTCCTCTGTGTCGTCGCTCTCAGGCTCGATGACTCCTTCAATCGTCATCAATGATGCTGTCCAGGGTGAGACTTTCCTCCCCGGACAGATCTTCGTGTTCGGCGGCTTCGCGCTGCGGGCCAATTCGCTTGGCCGCCTGGAGCAAATCGATAGCTATGGCCCCGACCATCAAATCAGGTTCGGAAACGTGAACTACACAGCAGATATCCGCGGAGACTTGACCTTTGACGGGTTCGGGCCAGCGCCAGAAGCGCCGAACAGTCAAGATGAGCATGGCTTAGACCTGCTGTCGGACGTTGCTCGGGATATCACCTCGGCAGAAGCCTCGAATCTAAATCTGGGGCAGGTTGCTTCGCCTAAGGACGGAGGGCTGGACCCCGCCCCGCAAGCCGTGCCCTCATCGACGATGGAGCCGAACACATGTCTCACCTCTGAGGGAGCCTGTAACTCCGGACCCCCGGATTCATATCCGGATGCAGGATCCAGTCCGCTCGCCCCCGAGCCCGCCGATCCTGGTTGGGCTCCGGTGATGGAGTTCACCGCGGACGTCTTTCAACACTAACCCTTCGGCGACATGCTGGACTTATTGAAGTCTCTCTCCTTGTCAGGAGACTCCGGGCCGAACTACGTCCGGCTTGAGTGGGAAGCAGGTGACGAAGAAATTCGTTTCCCACCCACCACCCACTTCATTGCCACGACCGATGATCTAACCGACGTGCTTGACTTTGACTCTGAAGACATTGACGGTATGGACGACGATGTAGGAGAATTACAGGAGCCTCCGCTTACCGGGCGGTGGACGACCACCTCCTCATATGATATATATATGGTGGACACTCCGAAGGAAACTAACGGCAACGAGGCAATGGAGGACAACCCCTCGGGAAGAAAATCAAAGAATAGGGGTCGTCGGCGCCGCTCCAAGCCCCGCCACAGCAACATCGGCCCTGGGGACGAAAATAATCCGGATGGCACCAGAGAAGAATATGACCCTGACCAGCCCGCCTTCGAGCAGTCCGAACAGGAAGATGAGCAGGTCAGCCCAGAAGAACAGGCGACAAACGCATACCTGAAGGAGGATAACTACTTGCCCCCTCCGAAGACGAGATCAGCCTCGGCGACGATGAATTCGGCGTGCCTGAGGATCCCGTGGAGCAGGAGCGCTTCAAGCGTAGGCTTATAGCCACTGAAAGGAGCCTGAAGAAGAATCAGTAGCAACTCCAAGCTGATCAAGACCTGCTCATAGATAGATGGACTGAAGTCCTGGCAGCCGAGGAATATGGACTCGAATGCCAAACGGCTGACCGGCCACCCCGTGGTCCTGATAAAATGGGATACCAACCCGCACCCCCACGCCGATACACTATGGCTCAGGGCACTAGGCACGACCTGCAAGATATTCTGGAAAATAAAGTAGGACAACCAAGATCAATCTACGGATCAAGGGGGCGCGCCCCAGCGCACGACGATGACCGTCACGCCGGATACATCATCAACAAGTCCTACCAGGCCGAACATAGCAACCCAGACCAATCCGACCTGCGTAGCCACATAGCCCGGCACAGAGGCGCCGCACACCCCCTCTGCTTCACTGACGAAGTGATGGATCATGAATTCCCAGAAGGATTCAAACCCGTAAACATCGAATCATACGATGGCACAACAGACCCCGCAGTATGGATCGAAGATTTCCTTCTCCACATTCACATGTCCTGCGGAGATGATCTACACGCCATCAAGTATCTCCCCCTTAAGCTCAAAGGACCAGCCCGACACTGGTTAAACAACCTACGTGCAAATTCCATTGGCAGTTGGGAAAACCTGGAAGACGCATTCCTTGATAACTTCCAGGGCACATATGTGCGACCACCGGACGCTGATGACCTGAGCCACATTACTCAACAGCCCGGAGAGTCAGCCCAGAAATTCTGGACTCGGTTCCTCACTAAAAAGAACCAAATAGTCGACTGTCCGGACGCCGAAGCCCTGGCGGCTTTTAAGCATAATATCCGTGACGAGTGGCTCACTCGACACCTTGGCCAGGAAAAACACAAGTCTATGGAAGCTCTCACAACCCTAATGACCCGTTTTTGTGCGGGTGAGGATAGCTGGTTGGCTCGCAGCGGCACCACGCCACATTCCGGCGCTTCGGACGGCCGCGATGCTAACGGCAAGCCATGGCGCAACAGACATAAGAGATGCAACAACGGCGATAGCACTGAAGACACGACAGTCAATGCCGGATTCAGCGGATCTAAGTCCGGACAGCGTAAAAAACCGTTCAAAAGAAATAATCAGGGACCGTCCAGTCTGGACCGCATACTAGAGCGCTCATGCCAAATTCATGGCACACCAGATAAACCATCCAACCACACCAATAGAGACTGCTGGGTGTTCAAACAGGCCAGTAAGATAAACGCTGAAAACAAAGACAAGGGGCTGCATAGCGACGATGACGATGAGCCCCGGCGTCCGAATATGGGGGGACAAAAGAAATTCCCCCAGGTGAAAACGGTCAATATGATCTACGCCACTCACACCCCCAAAGGGAACGAAAGCGAGCACTACGGGACGTCTATGCGATGGAGCCAATCGCCCCCAAATTCAACCCATGGTCAGCCTGTCTGATCATCTTTGATCGTAGGGATCATCCCACTAGCATCCGTCATGGCGGCTCAGCCGCACTGGTCTTAGACCCAATCATCGATGGATTCCACCTCACGCGTGTCCTTATGGACGACGGTAGTAGCCTGAACCTGCTTTATCAGGACACAGTGCGCAAGATGGGCATTGATCCTTCAAGGATCAAGCCCACCAAAACTACCTTTAAAGGTGTAATTCCCGGAGTAGAGGCCTGCTGTACGGGCTCTATAACGTTGGAAGTGGTCTTCGGATCCCCGGATAACTTCCGGAGCAAAGAGTTAATCTTCGATATCATACCTTTCCGCAGTGGTTACCACACACTGCTTGGACGAACCGCACTCGCTAGATTCAATGCGGTACCACATTATGCATATCTCAAGCTCAAGATGCCAGGACCGCGCGGGGTCATCACTGTCAATGGAAATATGGACCGCTCCCTTCGAATAGAAGAGCATACGGCAGCCCTCGCGGCAGAAGAACAATGCTGCCTACTCCAACACACCAATCCGGCGACAACTTCGAGCACTGTCAAGCGAGTCCAGAGCACCCCACAACAGGATCATCAGGAACACCCAGATCGTGATTAGCAGTCCGACCTCCGCTCAAGCCCCTCCAAAGTAGCATTCGTGCCACGCGTACACAATTACGCACTCAAGATACCATGGGCATAGGCGGAGGCGCATCAACGACTTAGTCAACAATGCGGGTAACAACCAAATACCTTCATACTCTTTCCCTTTTACCTTTCAGGACACCGCACTAGTGCAGCATCCTTAGAAGAGCTGAATTGCCGGACTCATAGGGGAGAGACATCGAAGGAGGCAACAAACGTGCAGAACAAAAGAAAACCCAGGTGGAATCTATTTGCGATCATTATACCTGCTTTATCTACCTGTACACAGCCTACCCCTGGATAGGACATGTCAAATAGTCCTATTTATCTCCGCTTAATGCATCTGTTGTAAACATATGCTTAAACATATTTTTCATCAATGGGAGACTATATATAGCGTCAGCTTATTATTCTTATTGGAGCATTTTTTTCTCCTATAAATGTTTATTAGGTTTTGCATCCGTACACCTTGGTACGGTCAGTTCGCCAGGGGCTTCTTATGGTGCCCCGTAATGTGGCAACTAAAAGTCCGAACACTTTCAATAGTGCGGCACCCCGAACTTATAGCACTATATGCATCAGCTCCGAATCATGTCTTGGGTCTACAGTTGGGATAGCCCAGCTCCCTTGTTTTGGTGCCTTACGTTCCGTTATATCGGCTAAGGTAGCGCTGGGAGAACTACTGCGATTCTGTCTCGGTTCTTCCGGACGAGCACCTCAGTAGGGAAAGCCGAAAACTGACCGACATGATGTGGCGAGAGCCGGTCGCTGTTCGAGAGGTACTAAAATCCTTAAAGATTTTCCGCTTTAGGCGACAAATCGGCTTTGTCTGATCTAGGCATATATAGCGCCCCAATTCAGCCTTCCGGATTCTAGGGGCTTCGCCGAAATTTAAAATTGTAGACTTCTATGGCTAAGTGAAAGTTATAAAGCCGCATAGTCCGATTGCCTCGTTCGTTGCACCAGACACCTCCTTAAGGGACCAAACAATTGGATAAATAGTGTCCTGGTTTTCCACGAACACCCCAGTGCTAGTCACGCCGGGGCGGAAGCCGACGACTGGCCTACTTTTAGGATTTTATAAATAGCCGCACAGAAGGTAATATTTTAAGTAACAAAAGTGCTACATAGCGCAAGTAACTTCGTCCTTAAAATACAAACATGACAGAAGTGAATTCATTCAAAAATGGTGTCCTTGGTACATTCGTCAGCCACGAGACGAGCACCCTTCATAACGCCATCATAATACAGCTCGGGATGGCGATGCGCCTTGCCCTCCGGCGGCCCATCCTTGACCAGCTTGCCCCAATGCACCTTCACGCGGGCAAAGGCCTGGCGGGCACCCTCGATGCACACGGGTCGCTTGATCACCTCAAGCCACGGGCAGGCATCCACCATCCGCTTGATCAGGCCGAATTAGCTACTGGGCATGAGCTCACCAGGCCACATCCGGACTATGAAACCTTTCATAGCCAGTTCGGCCGCCCTGTGGAGTTCGACCAACTGCTTCAGTTGGTCACTCAGAGGCATCGGGTGTTCGGCCCCAGTATACTGGGACCAGAACAACTTCTCCGTTGACTTCCCCTCCTGGGAACGATAGAACTCCGCAGCGTCTGATACGCTGCGTGGCAGATCTGCGAATGCCCCTGGAGAGCTCCGGATTTGAGTAAGTAAAAGAAACGCCTCCTCCACATGTTTGCTTTGCATAAAAAACTTCTTACCCGGTGCTATCTTCTTGGCCTCCTGGATCTCCTGCTGTGCTTTCTCGGCTTCGGCCTTGGCGTCTTTGAAATTCGTAAGGGCCTTCGCAAGCTCGGCCTCTTTCGCCTTCAGATCATGCTCCACGGACTCGCATTTCTTGCCGAGGTCCTGGAGCTCTTGCTGTACCTCACCTACCCTAGCACTTTGCTTTTCGTGCTCCTTACACTCCGAGGCCGCCCTGTCTTCGGCCTCGGACATCGCCTTCTTCAGGGACGCCACTTCGGCGGTGGCCCCTGTTACACGGTCACGACACTTAGGTGTTAGACCCACCAATTCTGCCTATCTTTAAATATATAAGAGCGGGAATTACTTACCCTTGTTCTCTTCGAGCTGCCTCTTCGCGAGGTCGAGCTCCCCCTGCGCCTGCTCTAGGTCCCGCTTCAGTTCGGCAACCTCGGCAGTACCGGCATCAGTAGGAAGCAGCAGAACCTGCTTATTCACAATAATACTTATGATTAGACTCCTGTGGATTATAATTGACCCTCTGCTCGGCTTTTCTTTCCGAACACCAAACAGAGTATCAGGGGCTACTACCTATCGAGTGGTAATTTTGCACATATTTATTACTCACCTCAAAGCATGTTAGGAGGCTGGTGCAAGCTTCAGTTAGTCCGCTCTTGGCGGACGAAACCTTCCAAATCACCGTACTCATAAGAGTGCGGTGCCCTTCATCCCAGGAAGAGCCGCAAAGCGCCTCCAGCAGGCCTTCCGGCACCTCATGCGCAGCGGAAGTCCGTGACACAGACGGCTCTCCCTCCTTAGCGAGGGGTCGCCCGCCTAAGTTCGAAACCATCAAAGGTTCCGGAATTGTGTTCGGCTGAGAGCTTGGCTGGCCAAGGCTCTCATCGACACGATCCACGGGGATCTTGAACCCCGCGCGTCCGACGTCTGGGACCCTGCCTCGGGGCGTCTCCAGAGTCACCTCCCCCGCTCTGGGAGCCTGCA
Organism: Triticum aestivum; assembly: GCF_018294505.1. Taxonomy (NCBI): domain Eukaryota; kingdom Viridiplantae; phylum Streptophyta; class Magnoliopsida; order Poales; family Poaceae; genus Triticum; species Triticum aestivum. The sequence continues at coordinate 354,168,266 of NC_057798.1, forward strand.
GGACAACACCTCCGTGTCATCCGCGTGTTGAGGAGTAGTGGTTGTCGAAAGCGAATTGATCTCCGAATCACTCAGGAACCCGGAGGAAGACACTTCGGGGAGGTCCCTGGCCGGACTGCACATATGCCTGGCATTATAAAATGCAAAAACTATGAAGTGAAATCATGATAGGGTGCAGATACTTACGATCGAACTAGGGGCTTCCCCCTGGGCAGCCACCCCTCCTCGCTATGAGCGACCGTGGCGGAATAGTCCGGAAGGGGCACCTTCCCCTTCTTGCACGCCCCAGCCTCCCCCTCCGGGGCGGCTTTTCTTTTCTTCCCCTCCCCAGTGCGGGGAGGTGGAATTTCTTATTGATTCCCCCCGCCTCCGCGGGTGGAATCTGACTCGTCGTCATCCGACGACAGGGGTATGACGACCTTGTGCTCGGGGCCTTTTTTGTCCCCCTGGTCCGCCTCCCTGGACCCCTCATCCTTTCCAAATGGGGCATCTTCTTCTTCTTCCTCCTCCCCTTCGTGGGAGGAGTCCGCCTCGTCGTCTTCGGACGAGGCTTCCAGCACAACCTTACGCCGGAGACCCTTTCGGATCCCTAGGGACTTCTTCTCGGCCTTCTTCTCCGGCACCTTGTACGGCGCCGGGACGAGCATCTCCGTTAGGACAGCATCTGCTGGGTCTTCTGGCAGTGGAGCCGGGCAGTAAACCTGCTTCGCTGTCTCCACGTAATCCTGAAGCAAATGTGCACAACTAGTTAAGGCACTCCCATGAATATATAGGGAAGAACTGGGTCCGGTGTCAGTCTAAGAACTCACCGACCTAGGAGCCCGCGCGGCATGAAGCCCGCGGTCCTCGGATGTCGGAGGAGGCACTTCGGAGGCCTTGAACAACACCTTCCATGCGCCTTTGTGCGTCATGTTGTAGAGCCTCTGGAGCGTCTGGTGCTCGGTTGGGACAAACTCCCACAGATTGACTGCCCGCCTCTGGTAGGGCAAGATTCGGCGAACGAGCATGACCAGGATCACGTTTACAAGCTTGATGTTCTTGTCCTTCATGCTCTTGATGCATGTTTGGAGTCCGGCCAGCTCCATGGAATCGCCCCAGGACATGCCCTTCTTCTCCCAGGAGGTGAGACGCATGGGGGCTCCGGATCAGAACTCGGGGGCCGCTGCCCAGTTGGCGCCGCGCGGCTCGGTGATGTAGAACCACCCCGACTGCCATCCCTTTACGGTCTCCGCAAAGGAGCCGTCGAGCCATGTGACGTCGGGCATTCTTCCCACCATGGCCCCTCCGCACCCCGCCTGTTGGCCGCTTACCACCTCCGGCTTCACGCAGAAAGTTTGCAGCCATAGGCCGAAGTGAGGCCGGATGTGGAGGAAGGCCTTACACACAACGATGAACACCGCGATGTTGAGGACGAAATTCGGGGCTAGATCATGGAAATGTAGCCCGTAGTAGAACATAAGCCCGTGGACGAAGGGATGGAGTGGAAATCCCAGTCCACGGACGAAGTGGGCGACGAATACGACCCTCTCGTGGGGTCCTGGGGTCGGAATGACCTGCCCGGCGTCTGGTAGATGGTGCGCTATGTTCGCGACCAAGTATCCACCCGCCCGAAGATTTGCGATGTGCTTCTCCTTGACGATGGAAGCCACCCACTTGCCTCCTGCTCCGGACATGTTTAGCTGCGCGGGGAAGACTTAGGCTTGGGCACTGGAGCTCGAGGGGGCAAGAGTGGGTGAAGGAGGAAGAAGGCTTGGGTAAAAATGGGGGAATCTTATCCCTTTATAGAGGCCCCAGAAGCGGTGCGCCTCCCCACTTGCCCGTTGGGAATCGCTTGTTTCCTGAGCGCCACGATTAATGGTGTGGTGAGATTACCCGTACCCGTATTGAGGAGAATCCCGTAATAAGGGGATACGATCTCTGCTTTGACAAGACATGTCACATAAACTGCCTCGTAATATGCGTTGTGGCTGGTTGTGGGGAAACGGTTCGAAAGATGGATCTGATCATAATAACGTGTCACGTCATCAGAAAAAGTTGTCAGCAGATTGCATTTGTGAAAGATCATTTTCTCTACGGTAGTATGCGAAGATCATTTTTCAGATCCTGACACGATTTGAGTGTTCAATAATTGCTTTGGAGTATTCGGAGAAGGAACCCGCCTTGCAATGCCGAAGACAATACTGCGCGCCGGTCTCATTGTCATTGAAGCCTGGTTCAGGGGCTACTGAGGGAGTCCTGGATAAGGGGGTATCCGGACAGCCAGACTGTGTATAACGTTCGGACTATTGAAGCGTGAAGATACAAGACTCAAGACTTCGGCCCGTGTCCGGATGGGACTTTCCTTGGCGTGCAAGGCAAGCTTGGCGATCCGGATATTATATTTCCTTCCTTGTAACCGACTCCATGTAAACCCTAGCCCTCTCCGGTGTCTATATAAACCGAGAGGTTGGTCCTTAGAATGCCGATCACAATTACAATCATACCATCATAGGCTAGCTCCTAGGGTTTAGCCTCTACGATCTAGTGGTAGATCTACTCTTGTAATACCCATATCATCAATATTAATCAAGCAGGAAGTAGGGTTTTACCACCATCGAGAGGGCCCGAACCTGGGTAAACATCTGTGTCCCTTACTTCTTGTTACCATCAGCCTTTACGCACATATCGGGACCCCCTACTCAAGATCCGCTGGTTTTGACACCGACAGCCACCGCTCCACCTCATCACACGCAAATCACTAATCAATGCAGTGTCAAGCTCTCAAGTGGCAAGGTGGTTCCTGTCAGGCACGTGGAAACCTGCTGAAGAAGAGATTATCTTTATTGACACCCATCTAGATGGCGTGTCATGCTAATAAGGAGAAGATGGATAAGCAACATGGCAGGCTTGCCGGGCTTCAACCTCAGCATGACACCTAGTTGGTGCATTTAATGCACTTTGTCCTAACTGTCAGAGTTAGGTATGATAGCATTGTTAGCTATCTAATCATACCAAAATGACTGTTTTGCCACTATGGCCACCCCTTAAGCTATAAAAGGAGGCCCGAGGTAACCTAGCAAGGGGTTCAAACATTTGATCCCTCAACACTTGTACAAGTGTAGCCGCTCTCCCCAAGGCACCCTTTCTGGGCTTTGGCGCTTTGCTCCTTCGTGTTCCTCTAGCCAATCCACCATAGGAGGAGTAGGGTTTTATGGTGCAAAGGGGCCTGAACCTGGGTAAAAGAGAGTTTTCCATCGCCGCGCTGCCCTGCTACTTCTGCTCTTTGTGCAATGTGACCGTCCCCTTGCCGAACTACAAAGGGGCGGCCCTGCGCGATAGGTGATCGTGCTTCCACGCTGACAAAAGGGCTTTGTGAAGTTTGTACACATGATTAGGTTTCCTGGGATTAACAAAGCCGGGGGGTTGTTTAACATAAACTTCCTCTTCAATTTCACCATTTAGAAACATAATTTTAATATCCATTTGGTATAAGGTGATATCATGGTGATTGGCATAAACAAGTAAAATGAGAATGGAGTCGAGTCTAGCAACGGGCGCATATGTCTCACCATAGTCCATACCTTCAACTTGAGTATAGCCTTGAGCAATGAGACGGACCTTGTTGCATACAACTTGTCCATCCTCATCTTGCTTATTTAGGAACACCCACTTTGTTCCAATGGCATTTTGATCATCGTTGGGCTTCACAATCAATGTCCATACTTGATTCCAATGGCATAACATTTATCCAATCTAGATCCTCCAGGGCTTCTTCTACCTTCATAGGTTCAATACTAGAAATGAATGAGTAGTGTTCACAATTTTTTTCTAAATGAGTTTTAGAGCAAGTGATTCTCCCGGTTTTGATATCGTCAAAGATTTGTTCAATGGTATGATCCTTTGAGACTCTTGCCCTAACTCGAGAGAGCTTTTGCTTGGGTTGTGGTGGAATGATCTCATCATCATCTTCTTCTTCATTGTTGTTGGCGTTGTTGTTCCCTTGTGGAGGTGGAGAAGGAGGTCGAGGCGGTTCATCTTGTTGTACTTCCTCATTTCCTTCGTCTTGACATGTTCCACTTGTGGATGCCTCCATGTAAACTCATGGTTCACCTTAATGTGGGAGGCTTCCACTTGAATGTGGGAGGCATCCGGTTCTTCCTCTCAACAACTCCATTTTTTTGAGGCATGTACATAGCTGAGAACTCATGTGAAATCCCTTCTTCGTCAAGAAAGGTATCCACATTTGCGTTCTTGAACTCCATTCCATTATCACTCTGAACCTTCTTGGTCTTAATTTAAAATTGATTTTGGGCATTCTTAGCAAAGTTCTTGAAGATCTTTTGGACCTGCGATTTGTCATCAAGAAAGAACACCCACATAAATCTAGAAAAATCATCAACAATGACCAAACCAAAAAAGTTACCACCAAGACTCTTGTAAGCATTGACACCAAAGAGATCCTTGTGAAGTAGCTCAAGTGGTCTTCTTGTGGTCATGATGTTCTTCATGGGATGACTTCCTCCAACTTGTTTTCCTGCTTGACAAGCACTACAAAGTCTATCATTGTCAAATATAACATCTTTAACACTAAGGATATGATCCCCTTTAATAAGCTTATCAAGATTTCACTGCCAACATGATCTAACCTTCTATGCCATAACCATCCTTTAGAAGATTTAGAAATTAAACAAGTACGGGGTTGGGCTCTCTTAGTGAAATCAACAATGTATAGATCACCTCTACGAATGCCGGTAAATACCATATTGTGATTATCTCTACGAAACTCTTGGCAATCTACTACGGTAAATAGAACATTGAAACCAAAATCAGCTAGTCTAGATACGGAAAGAAGATTGTAACCAAGAGATTCAACGAGCATAACATTTTGAATGGAGGTATCATTGGGTATGGCCACCTTACCAAGGCCAAGTACCTTACCCTTGGAGTTGTCTCCAAAAGTCACATACTTGCGTGGACCATCATTTTTGGCAAGCTCACGGAACATGTCTTTATCTCTGGTCATGTGTTCGGTACATCCACTATCAAGAAACCACGCTTTTCCTCCGGATATGTAATTTCAAAGATTTGCCATGAGACTAAGATTCCTCATAGTCTTCTCACATTCCATGTCAAATTCTTCGTCCTCATCATAATAGCCATGCTCAATATCATCATCATTGTCACGTGTAGTCATCACCTAGTTCACGTGATTCGTTAGATTTATGACCATGACAATGTGCAAGCTTATGAATTCTAATTGTCTCCGTGATGATGCTACTAATAGTTCCAACATCACCCTCGGCACGCATAAGGTCATGGAGCTCAAATAGACATTCATGAAACTTGGGATCACTAGGCTTCATATTATGAAAAGCAATGGACTTTTGAAGAATTTCATTCAGATTTTTCAAAGAGTAATTTGGAAAGAGTTCCTCAAGATAATTCCATATAGTGTATGCGCATTCAAAGGTTGGCAATCAAATAAGCACATTTCTAGGCCATCCTCTAATGATAAGATCAATAGTCCTAAGATTGCAAACCATGTCAAGATACTCATCGGGCGTAGGATGCAAAGCATCAATGGGAGGCACATAAGGGCTAATAATCTACTTATTCAAATTATACTCATTGAAAATCTCAAGGATCTCATTTTCCAAGAGCCATTAGACTCCCCATCAAGAAGAGGCACTCTATGTCTAGTACTCCCAAACATAAACTCATCCATCTTCCTCCAATGGTGATTAAACTAAAGCAATGGAGACCAATGCTCTGAGACCAATTGAAAGGATTGAGAAGAGGGGTCTAGAGAGGGTGATTAGACCATTAACAATCAATAGTGGCAGTTTTCAGTTTCTTCAAGAGTTTCTTCAAGTTAAGGTTGAGTTTAGCACACGTTAAAGCACATACAATACATTTTACGGAAGCATAGCAAGAGTATGAGCAGTGGAAAGAGTAAGGCATGCAAGTGCAAGAATGTAAAGGGATGATATTGGAGTGTGCAAACACAATGGAGACGCGGAGAAGTTTTGGCATGGTTCCGATAAGTGGTGCTATCATACGTCCACGTTGATGGAGACTTCAACCCATGAAGGGTAACAATTGCGCGAGTCCCCAGAGGGCTCCACCCACAAAGGGTCCATGAAGAAGCAACCTTGTCTATCCCACCAGGACCATCGCCCAAGAAGGACTTGCCTCACTCGGGTAGATCTTCACGAAGTAGGCGATCTCCTTGCCCTTACAAACTTCCTGGTTCAACTACACATCATGTCGGAGGCTCCCAAGCAACACCTAACCAATCTAGGAGACACCACTCACCCAAAGGTAATAGATGGTGTGTTGATGATGAACTCCTTGCTCTTGTGCTTCAAATGATAGTATCCCCAACACTCAACTCTCTCTCATAGATTTGGCTATGGTGGAAGAAGGATTTGAGTGGAAAGCAACTTGGGGAAGGCTAGAAATGAAGGTTCCAATGGTTGGAATGGATTTGTTGATATCAACACATGTGTAGGTGGTTCTCTCTCCTAAAACGAATGGTGGAAGTGTAGGCACGTTATGATGGCTCTCCTCTATGAGAAGAAGGGGGTGGAGGGGTATATATAGCCTCCACACAAAATCCAACCATTACACAGTTTTGACCCATCTCGGTGTCACCAATTAGAAAACTCGTTGGCATCAATCTGTACAAAAATATGAACGTTAGGAATCTCGGTGGAACGAGGGAACAACTCGGTGGGACCGATGTGCTAGAGCTTAGGGCAAACTTCTTCTCGGTGGCACTGATTGCATCATCTAGGTGGGACCAAAGTGAATGCAATGAGCAACAGAGAATGAGTCAAGCCAACTCGATGGGACCGATTGCAACATCTCTGTGGGACCAAATTGAATGCAACAAGTCACAAAGCGCTGGCAAGGCCATCTCCGTGAGACCGAGATCCATATCAGTGTGACCGAGATCCGTATCAGTGTGACCGGACTGTTGGGAATCTCGGTGGGACCGACTGGAACAACTCGGTCAGACCAATGTGCTAGGGCTTAGGGCAAACATCATCTCAGTGACGCCGATTGCATCAACTTGGTGGGACCGAAGTGAAGCAATAAGCAACATAGAATCTGTCGAGCCAACTCAGTGAGACCGACTGCATAACTCGGTGAGACGGAAATAAATGCAGCAAGTCACAGAGCGCTGACAAGGCCATCTCGATGAGACCGAGATCCGTATGGGTGAGACCGAACTATTAAGGTTTCTGGTAGTGGATATGTCATATGAACTCGGTGGCTCCGGATAGAAAGAATCGGGGGGGGGGCGAGTTGGAGTTTAGGTTTTGGACATATTTGGATGGAGAAAGTGGTTGAGAGTTTGGAGCAATATCACTAAGCATTTGAGCAAGTAGATCAGTAAGCAACACCTCATCCCTTTTAATAGTATTTGCTTTCCTATGGACTCAATGTGATCTTGGATCGCTAAAATAAAGATGAAGAGTCTTGAGATTTTGCCAATATTTGTCCTTAGCATTTTGAGGGGTCCACATCTCTAGTCCTACCATGCCAATCATTGAACATCCTGAAATATTTATCTTGAGAAGATATTAGTTCAATGAGCTATATGTTGTTATGAATTACCTAAACCACACGGGGATTAGTTGCACTTTCAAATGAGCAATAGAGTATCATTCAAGCCAACTTGGTGGAACCGATTGGAACATCTCGGTGGGATCGAAGTGAATGCAACAAGTCATAGAGTACTGGCAAGGCCATCTTGGTGAGACCGAGATCCATATCGGTGTGACCGAACTATTAGGGTTTTAGAAGTGTCTATGTCATGATGAATTCGGTGGCTCTGGATGAGAAGTTTTGGTGGGGCCGAGTTGGGAATTAGGTTTTGGACATAATTGGATAGAGAAAGTGGCTGAGGTTTTTGGAGCAATATCACTAAGCACTTGAGCAAGTAGATCATTAAGCAACAACTCATCCCCTTTTAATAGTATTGGCTTTCCTATGGACTCAATGTGATCTTGGATCACTTAAACAAAAATGTAGAGTCTTGAGCTTTTGCCAATCCTTGTCCTTATCATTTGAAGGGGTTCCACATCCTCTTGTCCTTGCCACTCCACTGTTGAACTTATTTGAAATATACTAGATAAAACTATTAGTCCAACAAGAGATATGTTGACATTAGTTACCAAAATCACCCAGAGAGCACTTGTGCTTTCAGATGTACCTTCATGTTTATGATTCCCTCTTGCAAAGAATATGTGCAAAGCAAGAGATCATCATGTACATGAGTGAGAAGCATATACTTACTTTGTGGTCCTTTAACTAATTCTTGAAGAAATGGTCTTGAGAAAACAAGGTTAGATAACACAAGAAAGTTTCAACAAGAGAGAGTTGTAATGCCCCGGATCCGATGCGCTAGGTGTCTTCCAGCTATTCGTCATTGTTGCCATGTCATTTGCTTGCGTGTTGCATTTTTCCATGTCATCATCTGCATTTCATTTGCATGTTTTTCAAAACTTGCGCCCGTTCTGTTTTCCGCCGGTTCTCTCCGTTGTCTGTTCTGAGCCCTACCACACTCGCACGCGCCCGTCGCACCTCTTAGACCTTGTTTCGTGAGCGGGAGAAAAATGTTCTCGGAATGGGTTTAAAATTGGCGTGTGGTCTTATTATAGTGTAGGTAGACCGCCTGTCAAGTTTCGTCGCATTCAGAGCTCGTTTGATAGCCCAACCGTTAAACATATAGCGGTACCGTTGCCGGTACCTTCGTCGGATATTTTTGGTCTCCGGAAACCGTGCCGGGCCGCACTTCTCCCCCTCTCTTCTCAGCCCGAGGCCTTCTACACAGCCCACCTCCATCCCACCTATTCCCTCCTCTGTCCGGGGCCGCACGATCGCAATCCGAGGGTCCGAAAACCCCTCCTAACCCCCTAACCCTAGCCCCTTCTATATATATACACCCCCCTGCCATTTTTGGCCTCCTCCATCCCCCCTACCTTGTTTTCCGTGCCCCAACCCTTAGCCGCCGCTGCCCTCATCGTGTTCCGCGCCAGCCACCTCCTCAGCACCACTTGGCGAGTTGCCAGTGGGCGCGCCGCCTCCAGCCGACGCCCTCCAGCCTCTCAGCAAAGGCCACGCGTCCCCTGCCACCCCGCAGGGCCCAGGCGCGGCCTGCCCAGGCCCGCGCGTCCGCCTGAGCCTCCCGCGCCTCCCACTCCCAGCCCCGCTCGACCCCAATGTGGATCGAGGGAGTCAAGCCGCCACTGCCTCGCGCCCCGCCGCCGGCGAGCGCCTTCGCCGCCCGTCTTCGTCGTCTGAGGCCACCTCGACCCAGGCGAGTGTTGTCCCGACCCCGTCAACTCCTTCCCTCTCCTTCCTATCTTCCTCATCTCCTCGTCTCTCTCTCTGTGTAGCCGCTACCGCCGCCATGAAGATCGGGCCGCCGGCATCGGCTTCGCCCAGACCGGCCGGGAACCGCCGGGAACGGAACCCCACGCCTGGATCCGCCCTCCGCCGCTGCAGATCCACCTCCTCCGTGCCTCCGCGCTGCCCCGAGCCTCGTCGGAGTGCCATATCATGCTGCCGCCGTCCTCTAGTTCGTTGGGGGCTCGCCCGAGCAACCGTTGACCGTGTCAACCACATGGGCCTTTACGCGGCCCAGATCCCTGCCGGCCACCCTAAGGCCCATCTCCGCCAGCCTAGATCCAGCCTCCCCCGGGCCAGCCGGCCCACCTCCGTCCTGGGCCGAGCCCAATGGGTGAGCAACCCCTAACCTCCACTCGTGCGAAGAATAGCTATTAGGCGCTTGCTCTGTTTTTTTTGATGAAAATGACTAAGTCCCTGAAAATTGACATTATGTGTGCATGTTAGTGATGCCGAGGGAGTCCTGGATTAGGGGGTGTCCGGATGGCCGGACTATGACCTTTGGCCGGACTCCCGGACTATGAAGATACAAGATTGAAGACTTCGTCCCGTGTCCGGATAACTTTCCTTGGCGTGGAAGGCAATCTTCGTGATACGATATGAAGATCTCCTCCCATTGTAACCGACTCTGTGTAACCCTAGCCCTCTCCGGTGTCTATATAAACCGAAGAGTTTTAGTCCGTAGGACGAACAACAATCATACCATAGGCTAGCTTCTAGGGTTTAGCCTCTCTGATCTCGTGGTAGATCAACTCTTGTACTACCCATATCATCAATATTAATCAAGCAGGAGTAGGGTTTTACCTCCACTGAGAGGGCCCGAACCTGGGTAAAAACATCGTGTCCATTGTCTCCTATTACCATCCGCCTAGATGCACAGTTCGGGATCCCCTACCCGAGATCCGCCGGTTTTGACACCGACATTGGTGTTTTCATTGAGAGTTCCTCTGTGTCGTCACCTTTAGGCCCGATGGCTTCTTCGATCGTCAACCACGACGTGGTCCAGGGTGAGACTTTTCTCCCCAGACAGATCTTCGTATTCGGTGGCTTCACACTACGGGCCAACTCGCTTGGCCATCTGGAGCAGATCGAAAGCTACGCCCCTGGCCATCAGGTCAGGTTAGGAAGCTTAAATTACACGGCCAACATCCGCGGGGACTTGATCTTCGACGGATTCGAGCCACGGCCGAGCGTGCCGCACTGTCCCGATGGGCATGATCCAAATCTGCTGTCGGACAGCGCCTAGAGTGCCGTTCAGGTGTCCGCTCCGACCATTAGCTCGGAGCCGACTGCGCTAGTCGGGGATGGACGGTTGGACGCCGCCCCAGGAGCCGCAATCTCTATGGTGATAGAGCCGAATACCAGCCTAGTCCTTTGCAAGGCCCGTGACTCCAAGGTGCCGGACTCCGTTCCGGACTCCGAATCTTCTGCACCCCTTCCGATCGAACCCGATTGGGCTCTGATCATGGAGTTCACCGCCGCGGACGTCTTTCAGCACTCACCCTTTGGCGATATCCTGAACTCCCTCAAGTCTCTCTCTTTGTCAGGAGAGCCCTGGCCGGACTATGGTCAGCAGGGTTGGGATGCGGACGAAGAAATTCGAAACCCACCCACCACTCACTTTGTAGCCACTGTCGATGATCTAACCGACATGCTCGACTTCGACTCCGAAGACATCGACGGTATGGACGCCGATGAAGGAGACGACCAAGAACCAGCACCTATAGGGCGCTGGAAAGCCACCTCATCACACGAGGTATACATGGCGGACACACCTAAAAGAAACGACGACGAGGATCAAAAGGGCGCAACCAAGGATCGCTCCCTGGAAAACAATCAAAGCGGCGGTGTAAGCGCCGCGCCAAGCCCCACCTCGACAAAGACCCAGCCATGGAGCAGGGCGAATCAACGGAAGACGAACATGCCATCGAGCAACCGTCCAAACAGGGCGGACAATCCGAACAACCCGTCCCGGGGAAAGATAATAGTCCGGACGACCTCACGCCGGACAAGTTGCTGGAACATCAGAACCTCCACCAAAGGCTCGTTGCCACAGCACGTAGCCTGAAAAAGCAGAAGCGGAGGCTCAAAACAGCGGAAGATGCACTCAGGATCAGATGGGGCAAAGTCCTCAATACCGCACACAAGTACGGCAACAGTCGTCACACAAAGAGCTATCCAAAGCGGAAATTACTACCGGAATTTGATGAAGAGGCCCTAGAGCCCCCACAGTCAAAAAACAAGGAAGCCACCACGTTGGATAGACGACCCCACGATCGATCTCAAGCGACAAAGGGCGCCGCACTCAATACGGCACGCGATCCGCCCAAGGATTCACATCAAAAAACTGGCCCAACCAGATCCATCTATGGGCCAAGAAAGCAAGCTCCAGTGAGCAAAGCACTGCAAAAAATATCCGAACATCGCGGCACACCTACATACAGGGGCGCCGCACATCCCCTATGTTTTACCGATGAGGTACTGGATCATGAATTTCCAGCAGGATTCAAGCCCGTGAATATAGAAGCATATGACGGAACAACAGACCCTGGAGTCTGGATCGAGGATTATATCCTCCACATACACATGGCCAGAGGAGATGACCTTCACGCCATAAAATACTTACCCCTTAAGCTCAAAGGGCCAGCCCGGCATTGGCTTAAAAGCCTTCCCGAAAACACCATGGGAAGTTGGGAAGCGCTCGAGGACGCTTTCCGGGCAAATTTTCAAGGGACCTATGTCCGACCTCCGGATGCAGATGATCTGAGTCATATAACTCAGCAGCCCGGGGAGTCAGCCCGGAAACTCTGGAACAGATTCCTTACTAAAGAAGAATCAGATAATCGACTGTCCGTACGCCGAGGCCCTAGCAGCTTTCAAACATAGCGTCCGAGACGAATGGCTCGCCAGACACCTCGGCCAAGAAAAACCAAGAACAATGGCCGCATTAACAAGCCTCATGACTCGCTTTTGCGCAGGAGAGGATAGCTGGTTGGCAAGAAGCACCACCAGCGACCCAAGTACATCCGAACTTAGAGATGGAAACGGGAAACCGTGCCGTAACAAAGAACAGCGCCGGATCAAGGATAATAGCCCGAGGAGCACGGCAGTCAACGCCGGATTCAGAAGCTCTCGGCAAATTCAGAAAAAGCCGCCCCCCCAAAGATGATAGGGACGAGCTGTCTAACCTCAACAAAATCCTGGACAAAATATGTCAAATCCACAGTACCCCTGGGAGACCTGCAAACCATACCCACAGAGATTGTTGGGTCTTCAAGCAGTCCGGCAAACTCAACGCCGAACACAAGGGGCTCGACACACCAAGCGAGGATGACGACGCACCCCACAAGCAGAACACCGGAGAACAAAAGAAGTTCCCACAAGAAGTCAAAATAGTAAAATCACTCGAGATGACAAAAGGGAAAAACAAAACGGCGCTTACGAAGACACGCGTCATACAGCCAGCCCCAGAGGAGCACCGCCACTGGTTGTTACAACCAATCACCTTCGATCATCATGATTACTCCAGAGGGGCCCGGAACGCAGACCGGACCACCTTGGTCTTGGACCCGATTATTGACGGATTCCAATTTACACAAGTCCTTATGGACGGTGGCAGTGACTTAAACCTGTTATATCAGGACACAATCCGCAAACTAGGGGTAAACCCAGCTATAATTCGCCATGGCAACACTTCCTTTCAAGGAGTCACGCCGGGTCCAGTTACCCAGAGTATGGGTTCCCTTTCGTCAGAAGTCACGTTCGGCTCACCCGACAACTTCCGAAGCGAAAAGCTAACCTTCCACATCGCCCCATTCATAAGTCGCTATCAAGCGCTACTGGGATGTGAAGCTTTCGCCCGCTTTAACGCAATACCACATTATGCATCCCTTACACTTAAAATGCCCGGTCCATGAGGCATCATCTCATTAAAGGGAAATATAAATTGATCCCCAAAGTACGGGTAATAGTGTGGCCGCCTGGACAGCCGCACACTAATCCAGCCCTACTATCCCGGACACGGCTCGACGAGTCCGACGTAAACATACAAAGGCTTAATAGCCGCATAACCCTGTACAAGGGGCTCCGCGTGTCCACGTCAGGAGACAATACGGCTCAATTCTTGCTCCAACTATCTTTCGTTTATTTTAACATAGATTTCTCGCACGCTTATTTTTTACTAAGTTCATCTCTTTCGCAGACGAACACCGTGTTACGCCCGTCCAGGATACGGCACAATGGAGACCACAGGCGCAGACATGCAGTAGGGACCCGTTTCAAGTATTCTTTTCAGATTAAGACCCTGCGTGAACCTTTTTTACTGTCTCTTGTTGATAACATCCCCCGGTTTTCGCTATAACCGAGGAGGAGGCTGGCGTCTTGGCATGTGGCCACGCCAGAATTTTGCACGTACCTGGACACCAGGGGCTTTTTTACCAAGGGCTTTGTTTCGACCCGTCTTCATAAAGACCGAATACCTTAGGGAGTGTTCGACGTCGCGAATTTGGCCTTATATGCATCAGCTCCGAATTATGTCTTTGGTCAAATGTTGGGTTTGCCCGACTCCTATGTTTTGCTGCCTTACGTTCCGTTATATCGGCTAACGCGGCACCAGGAGAACTACTGCGATTGTGCCCCGGTTCGGCCAGGCAAGCACCTCAGTAAAGAAAGCCGAAAACTGACTGTCATGATATAGCGAGAGACTGGTCAACCACTCGATGACTCTCGGAATCTTTAGGATTCCTCCGCATTAACGAAGGGCCGCTTCCCGGTTAGGCACACACGCGCCCTGAATTTAGGCGAGCGCGGTGCCTCTAGGGGCTATTGAGTAGCCCCACTGTCAAACTCCTATGGCTAAGTGAAAGTGATAAAGCATTATAGTCCGGTTGCCTAGTTCGCCGCGCTCTCACCTCCTTTGTAGGACCAAGACGTTGGATTAAGTGTGAAAAGGCGCCTTTTCGCGAACACCCCCGCATTATATGCGTGGGGGCTGAAGCCAACAACTGCCATCTTTCAGGTTATATCCACATATACATTAAACAACCGCACATGAGGTATTATAATTCTTGCAAGCACAAATATAAAAAGCTTATACATTATATCAAAATATTCCTTTTACAATAGCACATGCTATTCGAACACAACATCCTTCGAGCACTGCGCTTCTATTAAACGAGCGCCCGGAAGAACTTCCTCAAAGTAGTGCCTGGGAGGTACTCGACCTTCGTCCAAATCCCGGGATGCAACAAAACTGGCCTTCATATCCGCCCAGTATGTCTTGACACGGACAAGATCCATTTGTGCGCCCTCTACGCACGCCGACCTCTTCATTGCATCAACATGCGGCATAGAACCAAGGAACTGCTGCACCAAACCAAAATAACTCTTCAGCTCTGGCTCTCACGGCCACAAACGACTCGTAACATACTTCATGGCAAGTCCGGATAACCTGTTCAGCTCCGCCCAGGCAGCCAAACGGTCGGATACCGAAAGTGGACATTCTGGATTGTGGAACAGCGACCAAAAAAGTTCTTCCAATTTATGGTCACCTCGACCTCGGAAGTGTTCGGTTGCGTCTGCCGCACTCGCGGCCAAATCCAGATAAGCATTTTCCGCACTCCACTGGCGGTCTAACGGAGCATACTTAGGATCCCCGAACTTCATCCGCAGCATATAGGGCTTTCCAGCCGTGATATCTCCTGCCTGATGCAGCTCCTCCTTCATAGCTCTCATTGCAGAGCGAGTATCCTTGGCCTCGGCAGTGATCTTTTCAAGGTCCTTCTGAGCCGTCCTTTCTTCTTGTTCGAGAAATTTACAGCGGTCGGCAGCATCCTTCAATTTTGTAGCCATCTCGGCTATTACCTTCTTGCTCTGGCAGTGAGCAGCATGTTCGGCTTTCAGCTCTTCAGCCGCCTTAACGGCAGCCACATCACTTCTCCTTGCTTGCTCCTTGGCTCGGGCAAGTTCCGCCCGAATGTTCTCCACGACAGCAGCACTATCTACATTAAGCACATATATTGTAAGGCACGAACATCGAACTCCTCTTATCAGATGTCTGTGGAGCATACCTTGTGCCTCGTCTAGCCGCTTATTTACAAGCGTGATGTCAGCATCCGCCACGTCAAGTTGCCGCTTTAGCTCGGCAGATTCATCAGTCCAGCTAGCCACCGAACGCCTCGCCACCTTCATAAAAAGGTGACATTTTACACCTGGGGTTATGATACTCTGTGCGCCATCACTCTTGACGACACACAGAGTCTCAGGGGCTACTATTTATACAGGGCGCATTTTATATATGCGGCTCTACCAAACAGTACACCTTTTCACGTACCTCAAAGCCTGTCAGTAAACTCCTGGCGGCCTCGTACAATCCGCTTTCCGCGGATGAAATCCTTCCTATCATCGTGTTCATCAACATACGGTGTACTTCTGAGACGGACGCTCGCCCGAGCAGATCCCTCAGCCTCTCCGACCGCGCACTTGAAGGCACCGGACTAGCCCGACGACCTTTTTCAGGATCCGGACTTGGAGAAACCCGCCGGGACGACACCTCGGGGTCGCCTGCCTCGTAAGTCGGTGCAGCTAGGGGAGGCGTTTCGCTCTCCATCATCTCCGGACGAAGATCCCCTGAAGACGAGCTCTGCTGAGAAGGGTTGAGATCCGAACTGCAAGGTAATATTTTGGTTATCTTCCTCAGAAATAAAACAGGGATGCTACTCATTTTTGAACCCCTCTCTTTACTTACGGCTCGGAGGAAAGCTGATCCCCTTGAGGGCCCAATACGGCCGGGGCAGTCTCCGGCGCCGGATCCTTTGACGAAGATTTCTTCCCCGTTTCGAGGTCATCCCCTCCGGGTCTTCAGAGGCACTCCTTTTCTTTCCCAGGTTGGGGGAATTCTCGATTCCTCCCTTCCCGACAGTCTCCTCTGTGGAGGCGGTAGCTCCTTGGTTCCCCTCTTCGCCCTCTGCCGAAAGCATAATCTCCAGCATCCTGGTTAACATGGGATCCGGCGCGGTCTCGGGCAGGGGGGCTGGACACCTGATAAGCTTTGCCTTCGCTATCCACTCCTGTTCAAAGGATAGCTCTGTTAAAGGGAAACTTTATGATGAAAATGCGGATGGTGTGCCCAAATACGGGGCTACTTACCTTAGCATCCGGGCGATTGCAGCTCAGACCTGCATCTTCGGACAAATCCGGACACCTTGCTTGTGATCCAAAGAACAATTTGTACATCTCCACTGGTGTCGCGCCCATAAAATGTTGGAGGACTCGCGGTCCCTCCGGATTAAATTCCCACAGGCGGAGAGGGCGACGTTTGCAGGGCAACGTGTGGCGAATCCGCATAACTTGCGCCACTACGGTCAAGTTAATATCTCTTTCTAGGAGATCCCGAATGCGGTCCTGCAGTAGGGGCACGTCTTTGGATGGCCCCCAGATAAGCCCTTCATTGACCCATGATGCTCGCCGTGGTGGGGGACCCGGGCGGAAAGCAGGTGGCGCCACCCATGTGGTGCCCCTGGGGGCTGTTATGTAAAACCAGTCCCGTTGCCATAAGCCGAACTCCTCTTGGAAAGTGCCCTCGGGCCAGGGAGCACCGGCTATCTTGCTTATAATAGCTCCTCTGCACTCAGCGTGCTGCCCTTTGATCATCTTCGGCTCCACCTTGAAGGTTCTAAGCCACAATCCGAAGTGAGGAGTGATATGGAGGAAGGCCTCACACACGACAATAAATGATGAAATTTGGAGGATGGACTCCGGAGCTAAGTCGTGAAATTCCAGCCCATAATAGAACATCAGCCCCCTCACGAAAGGATCAATCGGGAAACCTAGCCCCCGAAGGAAGTGAGATGTGAACACCACGCTCTCACCGGGCTGGGGAGAGGGAATGGCCTGCCCTTGAGCAGGCAGCCTGTGCGAGATTTCGTCGGTTAGATACTTGGCATCTCTCAGCTTTCGCAAGTCTTCTTCCGTAACGGAGGAAGGCACCCACCGGACTTGAAGGTCGGAGCCGGACATCGTCGAAGGTCCGAAGCGCCTAAAATTAGAGCTTTGAGTGTTGGAACTCGAGGCGAGGGGCGGATTCGATTGGATTGAAAAAGAAAGGAGTCGAGCCTTGGTCTCTTTATAAAGGAGTTGAATACCAAGAGCCCTCCCCGTAACCGTTTGGGACTCGCTTTCAATTAGAGAATCATACCAAAAGGCGCGGTTGGGTTACCCACGCCCATATTGATGAGAATCCCGGAATAAGGGGACACGGTCTCTGCTTTGACAAGACGTGCCAAGGAAACCGCCTCGCTAAACGCGCTGAGGTGGAATAGTAAAACGACTCGAAAAAAGGCATGGCCGTGGCGTGATGTCACGCCGCGGAATACGTCAGCAGATTAGATTTGTGCAGATATTATTCTCTCTATGGTGGTATGTGGAACTTATTTTTGCAGAGCCGGACACTATCCTTGTGTTCAAACATCTTCTATGAAGTATTCGGAGGAGGAACCCGCCTTGCAATGCCGAAGACAATTTGCGCGCCGGACTCGTGGTCATTGAAGCCTGGTTCAGGGGCTACTGAGGGAGTCCTGGATTAGGGGGTGTCCGGATGGCCGGACTATGACCTTTGGCCGGACTCCCGGACTATGAAGATACAAGATTGAAGACTTCGTCCTGTGTCCGGATGGAACTTTCCTTGGCGTGGAAGGCAAGCTTGGCGATACGATATGAAGATCTCCTCCCATTGTAACCGACTCTGTGTAACCCTAGCCCTCTCCGGTGTCTATATAAACTGGAGAGATTTAGTTCGTAGGACGAACAACAATCATACCATAGGCTAGCTTCTAGGGTTTAGCCTCTCTGATCTCGTGGTAGATCAACTCTTGTACTACCCATATCATCAATATTAATCAAGTAGGAGTAGGGTTTCACCTCCACCGAGAGGGCCCGAACCTGGGCAAAACATCGTGTCCCTTGTCTCCTGTTACCATCCGCCTAGACGCACAGTTCGGGACCCCCTACCCGAGATCCGTCGGTTTTGACACCGACAGATGCCATAACTTTCTGCTTGTAGCTCCATTTTGCATGTATGATATATCAAAATGTTCACTGTGAAATTCCCTTCATTTGATTCCACTATGCCATGGTGGTTTGAGTTCATCGTGATGCCCTAATCATCGTTGCAAGAGTGCTATATGATGTTAACCTACTAAGACTATTATAACTTGCTGTTTTGTCATTTTCGTTGCATTTTGTGTGTGCATCCTTTGAGCATGATGTCTTCATGTTTTAGGAGTATTTTTTATGCCGTTTTTACAGTGGTGCAATCCATGTATTTTTGTGTGCCTTGTGGCGAGTGCATCAAGCTTTTGAAGTGGGCTACTTGTTGTTACTGTTTTGCTAGGCTGAATCTGTTATATCATGATGCTATGTAAACCTGCTACTACAAGTCATTCTATGCATAGTCTGGAGATGTTCACTAATGATGTTTTATTCTACATGTCATGCTCTATCAATCCATGCCCTTGGTTGCATTTATAGCCTGCTGTAGCTTGTTGTAATCTTGCTCTCAAATTGTTAAATAATGTATCTGCCAGCCTGTTAACATGAAGTTCAGTTTTGCCATGTATTTTGCTAGTGATGCATGCACCCTATGAACTTGATCTTGCCATGTGTAGCTTCATAATTATGTCATCATACTGTTAGTTGAATTCACATGCCATGAAATGCTCTGTGGAGAGTGGTACAAGCTCACCAACATGGCTACTTATCATTGTTCCTGCCATGTTCTGCTATTCTGAATCTGTCATATCACTTGCCATGTTTGCATGGATCCTGCCATCTTTTCTGTTGATCTTTGGAATAAGTTCAGTAAGGGAGTTTTGTTAATTGCTTTTAGTAATAGCATTCCATGCCTTTTTTTGCCATGATAAGTTCCTGTAGCATGTTTTTTGATAGTTCTAAACATTGCAACCTGATGTTATTTCTGTTCTGCTCAGTGATTTTCTGCTAAGTCTGTGAACTGCTATTATTTGCAATCTTGCCATGTCCTTTTGAGCATGTTATAGTATTTTCTGGAGATAGCTCAGTGTTCATGTTTTGTTATGCTTCATCTGTAAATCACGTCCATGGCATTTGTCTTCATGTTGAGGTGCTGTAGCATATGTTTTGATGTTTGTAAGATGCATAGTTGCTGTTTTGGACAGCTTATCCTTTAAACTTGTTTCATGTGTATGTGTGGCACCGTTGCTCCGTTTTGAGCATGCTCTATATGAAACTTGCTTAGAATTGCATTTAGTTTCATATTATCATGTTGCATCCATGTTTTGAGGGTGTTTGCTTGATGTTTGAATGCATTTTGCATCTATGCCATGTTTGGCTTGTTTTGCTCATATCTTTTAGGCCGTAACTCCGAACTAAATGAACTTTATATGTAACTTGACTAGAATTTCGTGTAGATCATCTTGGTGCATCTTAACTTGCTGTTTAACAACTTGAACATAAGGTTTATTCAGATCTTGACCAATTTTGAAATTTGCATATGAGGACTTACCGGAATTGTTATATGTCCTCAAAAAAACATATAACAATTCTGGTAAGTCCTCATATGCAAATTTCAAAATTGGTCCAGATCTCAATAAACCTTATGTTCAAGTTGTTAAACAGCAAGTTAAGATGCACCAAGATGATCTACACGAAATTCTAGTCAAGTTACATATAAAGTTCATTTAGTTCGGAGTTACGACTTCATTTAAACTTGCTCTGATGTGTTGTTCTGATATTGTTAACATATGGAATTGTTATATGTTATTTCCGGCCTCATTTAAAATTGCTCTGATGTGTTGTTCTTGTATGCATCATCTCTTGCCATGAGTAGCATCATATAGCCTTTGTCATGCATCATGCTTGGTTGTGCATCATGTCATGTTTATGTGTTGTGTGTTACCATGGTGTTTGCTCCTTTTAGGTTGTGCTCCTTCTCGTTAGTTCCTATTTCGTTACGATCGTGAGGATTCGTTCAACTACGTTTGGTTCGTCTTCGTGGCTTCATTTTCTTCATGGACTCGTTCTTCTTCCTAGCGGGATTTCAGGCAAGATGACCGTTACTCTGGGTCTCACTACTATCATTGCTATGCTAGTTGCTTCGTTCTATCGCTATGCTGTGCTACCTATCTTTTGTTTATCAAGCCTCCCAAATTACCATGTCAGCCTCTAACCTTTTCACCCTTCTTAGCAAACCGTTGCTTGGCTATGTTACCGCTTTTGCTCAGCCCCTCTTATAGCGTTGTTAGTTGCAGGTGAAGTTGAAGATTGCTCCATGTTGGACAGGATTATGTTGGGATATCACAATATCTCTTATTTAATTAATGCACCTATATACTTGGTAAAGGGTGGAAGGCTCGGCCTTATGCCTGGTGTTTTGTTCCACTCTTGCCGCCCTAGTTTCCGTCATACCGGTGTTATGTTCCTTGATTTTGCGTTCCTTACGCGGTTGGGTGATTTATGGGACCCCTTGACAGTTCGCTTTGAATAAAACTCCTCCAGCAAGGCCCAACCTTGGTTTTACCATTTGCCTACCTAAGCCTTTCTCCCTTGGGTTTCCGGAGCCCGAGGGTCATCTTTATTTACCCCCCCGGGGCCAGTGCTCGTCGTGAGTGTTGGTCCAACCTGTCAGTCGCCGGTGGCCACCAGGGGCAACTCTGTGCTGGCCTACCAGAAGCTTGGACAATCCGATGTGCCCTGAGAACGAGAAATGTGTAGCTCCTATCGGGATTTGTCGGCACATTCGGGTGGCTTTGCTGGTCTTGTTTTGCCATTGTCGAAATGTCTTGTAACCGGGATTCCGAGTCTGATCGGGTCTTCCTGGGAGAAGGAATATCCTTCGTTGACCGTGAGAGCTTGTGATGGGCTAAGTTGGGACACCCCTGCAGGGTATAAACTTTCGAGAGCCATGCCTGCGGTTATGTGGCAGATGGAATTTGTTAATATCCGGTTGTAGAGAACTTGACACCAAATTCGAATTAAAATGCATCAACCGTGTGTGTAGCCATGATGGTCTCTTTTCGGCGGAGTCCGGGAAGTGAACATGGTTTTTGGTTATGTTTGACATAAGTAGGAGTTCAGGATCACTTCTTGATCATTGCTAGCTTCACGACCATTCCGTTTGCTTCCCTTCTTGCTCTTATTTGCGTATGTTAGCCACCATATTTGCTTAGTCGCTGCTGCAACCTCCCCACTTATCCTTTCCATACCCATTAAGATTTGCTAGTCTTGATGCCCATGGTAATGGGATTGCTGAGTCCTCGTGGCTCGCAGATTACTACAACATCAGTTGCAGGTGCAGGTTATGCGATGATCATGATGCAAGAGCGATGCTTGCTTGTTTTGGAGTTCTTCTTCTGCTTCTTCTTTGATCAGGGGATAGGTTCCAGGTCGGCAGCCTAGGCTAGCAGGGTGGATGTCGTTTGAGTTTCTGTTAGTGTTTCATTCGTAGTCGAGTGTCGCTCTTATGTATGATGTTGTTGTATTCATGTGGCATTATATGCCCCTTGTATGTATCCACCTTGCAAAAGCGTCTCCAATATGCGCTTCTATCCTTGGTGGGACCTTCGAGTTCCTTTAGAATAGGGTCGCATATTGGGCGTGGCAAGAGGGCACAAGAACTTCAAGAGTACCTAGACTGGGATGACATGTATTTGATGAGTACCACTAGGTGAGTACTCCTTTAGATATAGACATGTCCCCAAAGAATCTGATAAGATTTGCAATAGACTCCCAAGGATTTTTATCCCCTAAGGTTAAACTTCCTCTTCCTCTGAATCTAGCATAGGATAATGGGAGTAGGTAGGGTGAGACAAAATCAGAGCAAACTAACTCAGAACAAAGATAAACTTACAACATATCTCTCCCATCTTTGAGACATGTAAATCCTGCCCTCTTATGATTGTGCATCTCTCTCTTCCTTTCTTAGAAGAGGTTTGTAAATAGGCATTACTGTGCATCTCTCTCCCCCTTTGACATCAATTTTCAAGAAGGGCAAGCTTCAAGGTTGTGAATCAAGTGAGTATGGTCCTAGAGAAGCACAACTAGGCATAGTGCAACTTTGGATACAAACAAAGGGAAAATAATCATTTAGTTGAGCTGGAACAAAAGAATAAGTAGATTTGGCAAAACATTCTCTCAGCAGTGAAATCAGTGACTCCGATTGATTTCGATTGGTGACTCCGAGATTGAGGAATCACTGATGGAGCACATCGGTGGAACCGAATTAGTCCTTTTCGGTGGAACTGGTGAACTGCGTGCAAGGTTTAATTGCACTTCAGTGTGACCAATGGGTTTAGGTCGGAGAGGAAGAGCTCAAACAGAAGGAAAATTTTGTCAACACAGCTCACTTGCAATAGAGTTCTCACAAGGATTTTCAAGGAATTCGAATAAGATTTGCAATGAATTGACTAAGGTCTAACTATAAGAGAAAGAACGCATAAAAGATAAAGAAAAGAAATCCAGATGAAGTGAAAGAGAAAGGCAACTAAGGAAAGTAAACACTAGAGAACTTCATTTAGAGGGGGTCGGCGACAAAATCACCTATGTTAGAGTATATTGACTTAGGAATCAAGTGAGATTGCTTGATCATAGTTCATACTCATTGTTAAGCTCAAAATGGGGTTACCATTTTTCATTTAAGCCTTTCAATGTATTCACATCTTGTTGAGTTGCTTTGACTCATGACTTGGAGCAAAGCTTCTCTATGATGTGAGGACATACCTTGTGCTTGTTGTCGAACTTGATCACGTAGTTGAACTTGTAGGGGATGCTCACATGAATTGAGTTGGGAGCATCTCTTAGTCATGTGAAGCTCATATTCCTACATGGGTTAGTCTTGCAAGGAACAATATCCATTTATACAAATTGATAAGAGTAAACTTCATCATAAAGAAGTTGTCAAAGGATATATTGAGTGTGTTTTTGTTCTTTGAACACAACAACCAAGGTGAAGATACTGGGTCATGACAAGATTCTTCATGATATGAGTTATTTGCAATGTTGTGGAATGAAGCTCATCCAAGTACCTACAAGGGGTTAGATGCAACACAAGGTGCAAATATATCCAAGACTTACGATTATCATCATAAGAGAAATATAAAGGATTGGTCATATAGGCTCATCCCTTGCATGCATCCAAAGGACTTTCTACTCCAAGTTTGAGGCATCAATGGTATCCAATTCACTCCTCAAACGAAAAAATATCTTCTCATCAAGAGGTTTGGTGAAGATATCCGCCAATTGTTTGTCGGTACAAACATGCTTAAGATTTATGTCACCTTTAGCAACATGATCATGAATGAAATGGTGATGAACTTCGAAATGATTAGTTCGAGAATGTTGCACGGGATTGTGTGTAATCTTAATAGCACTCTCATTGTCACAAAGCAATGGAACATGTCTCACATGTATCCCATAATCTTTGAGAGTTTGGGTCATCCAAAGTAATTGAGCACAACATGATCCCGCGGCAATGTATTCCGCTTCAGCGCTAGATAATGATACCAACATTTGTTTCTTGGAGGACCAAGACACAAGGGATCTACCCAGAAATTGACATGTACCCGAAGTGGATTTTCTATCAACCTTGTCACCGACATAGTCCAAGTCGGAGTAGCCAACAAGATCAAAAGATGACCTCTTAATGTGCCAAGTGCCAAAATTTGGTGTATGCATCAAATATCTCACTATCCTTTTCACGGCCTTAAGATGACATTCTTTCGGAGCAACTTCATACCATGCACACATGCACACACCTAGCATAATGTTGGGATGGGAGGCACAAAGATATAATGGAGAACCAATCATAGATTGGTAAAACTTTTGATCAACCAGATTGCCATCCTTAGTCAAGTCAAGATGTCCACTAATAGGCATGGGAGTTTTCATACCATTGTTTTCTTGCATGTTGAACTTCTTGAATAGATCCTTGGTATACTTTGTTTGTGAGACAAAGGTACCTTCCCTAGTTTGCTTTATTTTCAAACCAAGGAAAAATTTGAGTTTACTCATCATAGACATCAACTTCCAGATTTATCAATAAAATAGGGGTTAGTAGAACCAAATATGATATCATCAACATATACTGGGCACACAAATAATTCTCCATTAACCCTTGTAGTGAAAAGAGTTGAATCAATCTTCTGAATTTCAAAACCTTTCTCAATAAGAAACTTAGTCAAGCATTTATACCAAGCTCTAGCAGCTTGTTTAAGACCATAAAGAGCTTTGTGAAGTTTGTAAACATGAATATATTTCTTGGGATTAACAAAGCCAAGAGGTTGATTAACAAAAACTTCCTCCTCAATTTCACTATTTAGATATGCACTTTTAATATCCTTTTGGTATAGATTGATATCATGGTGACTGACATAAGCAAGTAAAATGCGAATGGACTCAAGTCTAGCAGTGGGGGCATATGTCTTACGATAGTCCATAACTTTGATTTGTGTGTAGCCTTGAACAACGGGGCACGTATTGTTGCACACCACTTGTCCATCCTCATCTTGTTTATTCTAAAACACCCATTTTGTCCCAATGATGTTTTGATCATCCTTGGGCTTCTCAACCAATGTCCACACTTGGTTTCTTTCAAAGTTGTGTAGCTCCTCGTGTATAGCATTTATCCAATCCGGATCTTCAAGGGCTTCTTCCACCTTCATAGGGCAATGCTAGAGATGAATGAGTAATGTTCACAAAAGTTAGCCAAACGAGTTTTAGAGCGAGTGATTCTCTTGGTGTTGATGTCATCGGGAATTTGCTCAATGGGATGATTCTTTGTGACTCTGGCTCTAACTCATGAGAGATTTTGCTTGGGTTGTGGTGGAACATCCTCATCCTCATCCTCATCATCATCATCATCATCATCATCATCATCATCATCATCATCATCATCATCATCATTATCTTCTTCTTCTTCATTATTGTTAGCGCTGTTGTTTGCTTGTGGTGGTGGAGAAGGAGGTCGAGGTGGATCATCTTGATATACTTCCTCATTTCCTTCGTCTTGGCAAGTTCCACTTGTAGATACGTCCATGTAAACTTGTGGTTCACCTTGATGTGAAGTAGAAGCTTCCACTTGTAGAGACGAAGTGCTCTCCTTCACCTCCGTTGGGAAAATTTTGCCAATAGACAAATCTCGAATTGCCTCTGAGGGATCATTGTCTCCTACATCAATTGGCAATTGCTCTACTTGCGAGGCGTTAGATTCATCAAACTTCACATCTACCGTCTCTTTAACATTTTGGGTGAAATTGTTATAGACACGGTAAGTGTGAGAGTTTGAGCCATAACCGAGTAGAAAACCTTCATGAGATTTAGGAGCAAATTTTGAATGGCAATGCTTATCAAGAATGTAACACTTTGAGCCAAATACTTGAAAGTATCCAACTTGGGGTTTGTTATTGGAGAGTAGCTAGTATGCCGTTTTACCGAGAAGCTTGTGAATATAAAGTCGATTTGTAGCATGACAAGCTGTCTCAACGCCTTTCGTCCAAAAGTGTGGTCGTGTGTTGAATTATTCTAGCATCGTTTTTGCCATCTCGATAAGGGTATGGTTCTTCCTCTCAACAACTCCATTTTCTTGAGGTGTGTACGTAGCCGAGAACTCATGTGAGATGCCTTCTTCTTTAAGAAAGGTAACCACATTGGCGTTCTTGAACTTTGTTCCGTTGTCGCTTCGAACCTTCTTGATCTTCACTTCAAACTGATTTTGGGCCTTCATACGGAAGTTTTTGAAGATCTTTTGTACCTGAGACTTGTCGTGGTATTTCCTCGACATATGCCAACGGGTGGCTAATCATGTAGGGGGTCATAGAACGTTGCCAGGCTCTAGAAGTGGGAGTAGGCGAGACCTCAAACTACGCCGAGTCTTACCCAGGTTCGGGGCTCTCCGTGGAGATAACACCCCTAATCTTGCTCTGCGGGGTCTCCGCATCACTATGATCAATAGCACATACAAGGTTGCTCCTTGAGATGTTCGGGCTAGAGGAGGAAGAAGGAAGCTAGCTCTACTTCTCCTCAGCTATGTGGGGCAGGATAATCTAAGGGCTGAACCCTTTGCATGGGTGTCCCTGGGGGGTTTATATAGGCCTACCACCCAGGGGTACAATTGTAATTCGGCTGGTCGTAGGACCCGGCCGTCAGTGTCTCTAGGCTCTGGCTTCTCTGTCGACAGCTGGGGCTCGCCCCTGGTGGGTCCACCAGCTGTCGTGAGCTCGGTCGACACGTAGGGCCCGCCGTGTGTGGGCCAGGGGGACCAGACCGCACTGTTGCCTCGCCCTTGATGACGATGGCTTGTTTGGGGGGCGCATGGCTACAGGGTTGCCGCCTGGCGGGTGATCACTATAGTCAGGCCATCACCTCTGGTTAATACACAGACTCCACTGGGAGGGGCGACCGCTTGCTAAGAGTCAGCCTCCCCTTGAGGCAGTCTGCTCAGGCCCTGACGTCTTCTGGGGATACATGGGATGGTGGGGCCCACCGCCTGCGGGCCACACCAAACGCCCGTTGTGTGGGCATGGCCCTGTCAGACGTAGGCATCGTCATGGGCTGCATGGCTACAGTGACGTGTCAGGCGAGGGGTGTCCGCCTAGTACACCTGCACTGTGGCCACGTTTCTCTTGGGATCGGGGGTGGCGGGTGGCACTGTTGCCACGCCCTGTCTTGTCGTAGCAGGTGGGTGTAGACTTTGAGGAGGCGAAGGGCCGCCTGGCAGGAGTTGGCCCGTGCCCTCGCCGCCTTCTAGGACGCGCCGCCTTCCAGGAGGCGGCTTGATGGCGCCAGCCGGCCGTGGAGGCCGACCTTGTGACCAGTCGAACTGAGGGGCTATGCTAGCCTAGATGTCTTGAAATCCGCTAGGGTGTGGTTGAGGCTACCCAGGGTCTACCCCCCCATCAGTAGTCCCTGAAGCTAGTGAGGTTCTACAGCTTTGGGTGGCCATAGGGCCTCAGCAGTTTCCTTCTTAGGTAGCCTTCCGCCTTCTTCTCTGTCCGCCTAGGAGGAGTCGGGCGCCAGGAGCCCTACGTGGTCGCTGCCGCCTGGCCTAGGCCCGCCACTACAGGGCCTCGGTGCGTGCGCGGATCCGCCGCGTCCGAGGCGCGCGGTTGCGCTTCCTAGGATGGTTAATACACGCCTTAAAGGCGCGGAAGTCGCGGGGTCGTGGGGGGAGTGGGCGTAGTTAATCTCGCTCTCTCCCACGTACCGCCCCCTCGGCTCCGCCTCCGCGGGGCTATAAGTTGGGGGAGTGACGACCCACAAGTGTAGGGGATCTATTGTAGTCCTTTCGATAAGTAAGAGTGTCGAACCCAACAAGGAGCAGAAGGAAATGACAAGCGGTTTTCAGTATGGTATTCTCCGCAAGCACTGAAATTATAGGTAACAGATAGTTTTGTGATAAGCTAATTTGTAACGGGTAACAAGCAATGAAAGTAAATAAGGTGCAGCAAGGTTGCCCAATCCTTTTTGTAGTAAAGGACAAGCCTGGACAAGTTCTTGTAATGAGAGAAGTGCTCCCGAGGACACATGGGAATTATCATCAAGCTAGTTTTCATCACGCTCATATGATTCGCGTTCGTTACATTGATAATTTGATATGAGGGTGAACCGGTGCTTGGGTGCTGCCCTTTCTTGGACAAGCATCCCACTTATGATTAACCCCTATTGCAAGCATCCGCAACTACAAAAGAAGTATTAAGGTAAACCTAACCATAGCATGAAACAAGTGGATCCAAATCAGCCCCTTACGAAGCAACACATAAACTAGGGTTTAAGCTTTTGTCACTCTAGCAACCCATCATCTACTTATTACTTCCCAATGCCTTCCTCTAGGCCCAAATAATGGTGAAGTATCATGTAGTTGACATTCACATAACACCACTAGAGGAGAGACAACATACATCTCATCAAAATATCGAACGAATACCAAATTGACATGACTACTAATAGCAAGACTTCACCCATGTCCTCAGGAAAAAACGTAACTACTCACAAAGCATATTCATGTTCAAGATCAGAGGAGTATTAATATGCATTAAGGATCTGAACAAATGATCTTCCACCGGATAAACCAACTAGCATCAACTACAAGGAGTAATCAACACTACTAGCAATGCACATGTACCAATTTGAGGTTTTGGTACAGAGATTGGATACAAGAGATGAACTAGGGTTTGAGAGATGGTGCTGGTGAAGATGTTGATGGAGATTGACCCCCTCCTGATGACAGGATCGTTGGTGATGAGATGGTGATGATTTCCCCCTCCCGGAGGGAATTTTCCCCGGAAGAACAGCTCCACCGGAGCCCTAGATTGGTTCCGCCTCGTGGCGGCGGAGTTTCGTCCCGTAAGCTTGCTGATGATTTTTTTCAGGGTAAAAGACTTCATATAGGAGAAGATGGGCACCGGAGGGCTGCCAGGTGTCCCACGAGGCTGGGGGGCGCGCCCTGTAATTCCAAAAATGACTTTCATGGAGTTTCAGGACTTTTGGAGCTGTGCAGAATAGGTCTCCAATATTTGCTCCTTTTCCAGCCCAGAATCCCAGCTGCCGGCATTCTCCCTCTTCATATTAAACCTTGTAATAATAAGAGAGAATGGCCATAAGTATTGTGACATAACGTGAAATAACAGCCCATAATGCAATAAATACCGATATAAAAGCATGATGCAAAATGGACGTATCAACTCCCCCAAGCTTAGACATTGCTTGTCCTCAAGCGGAAGCTGATATCAAAAAATATCTCCACATGTTTAGAGATAGAGGTGTCGATAAAAATAAAATACGGACAAGAGGGCATCATGATCATTCTTATAACAACAACATATATATATTTTGTCATATGATTTCTTATGCTCAAGTAACAATCTATTCACAATGTCAAGTATGAACCAGAAACTTCATTGAGAACTAACAACTATAATCTCAGTCATTGAAGCAATTGCTATTTATCATAACATAGGAAAGAGTCAACAATAGAGCTTTTCAGCAAGTCCACATACTCAACTATCATTTAGTCTTCCACAACTGCTAACACTCACGCAATACTTATGGTTATGGAGTTTTAATCAGACACATAGAAAGAGAGGGGCTTATAGTGTTGCCTCCCAACGTCTTACCTCAAGGGTAATGTCAACAATAATCGTTCATGCTAACTTACATCCAATTGGATATATATATCAGGATCTTTCCAACATGAGGTGCTTGCCAAAGGATAAAATGTAAAAGGGAAAGGTGAAGATCACCTTGACTATTGCATAATGTAAAAGACATAAAGTAAAAGATAGGCCCTTCGCAGAGGTAAGCACAGGTTGTCATGTGCTTTTTGGGTGGATGCACGAAATCTTAATGCAAAAGAATGTTACTTTATATTGCCACTTGTGATATGAACCTTTATTATGCAGTCCGTCGCTTTTATTACTTCCATTTCACACGATCGTATAAAACTTATTTTCTCCACACTAATAAGTCATACATATTTAGAGAGCAATTTCTATTGCTTGCGACATGACAACTTACTTGAAGGATCTTACTCAATTCATAGGTAGGTATGGTGGACTCTCATGGCAAAACCGGGTTTAAGGATATTTGGAAGCACAAGTAGTATCTCTACTTGGTGCAAGGAATTTGGCTAGCATGAGGGGGAAAGGCAAGCTCAACATGTTTGAATGATCCATGACAATATACTTTAGCTGAGATGTGAGAAAACATAACACATTACATTGTCTTCCTTGTCCAACATCAACTCTTTAGCATGTCATACTTTAATGAGTGCTCACAATCGTAAAAGATGTCCAAGATAGTATATTTATATGTGAGAACCTCTCTTTCTTTATTACTTTCTATTAATTGCAACGATGACGAAAACTATGTTTGCTAACTCTCAACAACTTTTAAGCCTCATACTCTCTATATGTGAAGTCATTACTATCCATAAGATCAATATGTTTTCTTTTATTTCTTTTTATCTCTTTTATGCACTTAAGATCATAGCAAGATAGCAAAGCCCTTGACTCAACACTAATCTTTATTATATATAGCTCACAAACTCGATTACATAGAAGGATCACAAAGCAAAACTCAAAACTAATTCATACCAAAACTTTATTCTACTAGATCAAGATATTACCAAAAGGATCGAACTAAGTAAAATGGTAAAGATAGGAGTGTGATGGTGATACGATACCGGGACACCTCCCCCAAGCTTGGCAGTTGCCAAGGGGAGTGCCCATACCCATGTGCTTAATTCCTCGGAGGCGGTGATGATGGAGTTGTTGATGATGCAGGCTTCTTCCTCAATCTGCACTTGAGGATGGAATTTTGCTCCCTTAGATCATCAATCTCCTTCTCAAGGCTTAATATCCTTTTGCATAGTTCCTGTTTGTTCTCCTGCAAGAGACGAAAAGGGATAAACTTGATCTTTGGTTTCTTTGCCCTATCAAGGAGGCTTGACTTTTTAAACTACACATGCATGTCCCCAGGTTGAGGTAGTGGGACTTCATCTTCATCTGAGCTTGTCTCCTCCTTTCCCTCAGGCTCGTAGTCTTCTTCTTCCTCAGTGGTCCAGCCATAATGCTCCGAGTCCCCGTAGACCTTAGGGTATGCAAGGAAATCAGCCACATAGCTTTCTCCCTCCGAATCCTGGGATGACATATTGCTCTATTCTGCGGCAGAAACAACTCAAAACACAAAAAGATGATATTTGCGTGATACGGTGGTCAAAACCTTCGGGAGATTATATAATGAATTTTTACCGACCAAAAGAAGTATCGTGCAAGAAAACGGAGTCCGGAGAGCACACGAGGTGCCCACGAGGTAGGGGGCGCGCCCAGTAGGGTAGGGCGCGCCCTCCACCCTCGTGGAAGCCTCGTGTCCTTCCCGGACTACTTCTTATTTTCCTATTTTCTTAAATATTCCAAAATGGAGAAAAATTGGTATTAGAACTGTTTGGAGTCGGTTTACTTACCATACCACATACCTATTCCTTTTCGGAGTCTGAAACGTTCTGGAAAGTGTCTCTTATGTATTCCTTCGGGGTTACGGTTTCAATAATATTAGTTTCAACATTTATAGGATTACTTGAGATATAATGTTTGATTTTTTGACCGTTCACCACCTTCGGATTTGTGCCTTTGAAGTTGTTGATTTTTATGGCACCGGAACAATAGACCTCCTCGATAACGTAAGGGCCTTCCCATTTAGAGAGAAGTTTTCCCGCAAAATATCTTAAACGAGAGTTGAATAGCAACACATAATCACCTACGTTAAACTCAAGCTTTTGTATCCTTTTGTCATGCCATCTTTTAACTTTTTCTTTAAACAGCTTGGCATTCTCATAGGCTTGGGTTCTCCATTCATCAAGTGAGCTAATCTCAAATAACCTCTTCTCACCGGTAAGTTTGAAATCATGGTTGCGCTCTTTAATGGCCCAATATGCCTTATGTTCAAGTTCGAGAGGTAAGTGACATGCTTTTCCATAAACCATTTTATATGGAGACATACCCATTGTATTTTTATATGCAGTTCTGTAGGTCCATAGTGCATCATCAAGTTTCTTGGACCAATTCTTTCTAGATCTATTAACAGTCTTTTGCAAAATTAATTTGAGCTCTCTATTACTCAATTCTACTTGACCACTAGACTGTGGGTGATATGGAGATGCAATTCTATGATTAACATCTAAAAGTGCAACTATCCCTAGGTGGTTTTGGTAATTCATAACAACATATAGCTCATTGAGCTAATGCTATTCCAAGACTATTGTTTCAGGAAAGCTCAATGAATGGCATGGCATGGATGATGAAAGTGGATCCCTCAAAATACTAAGGACAAAGGATTGGCTCAAGCTCAAAAACTCAAGACTCTTCATTTTACATTTTAGTGATCCAAGATCACATTGAGTCTATAGGAAAAGCCAATACTTTCAAGAAGGGATGAGGTGTTGCTTAATGAGCCTCTTGCTTCATGTGCTTAGTGATATGCTCCAAAACCCTCAACTACTTTCCCACATCCACAAATGACCTAAACCTAAAGCCAAAATCGTTCACACCGATTCTTTCTATCCGGCGCCACCGATTCCAAAAATCATAGCCACTGCCACAAACCCTAAGCAAATCGGTCTTACCAATAGGGATCTCGGTTTCACCGAGATGTGATTGTAATCTCTCTGTTTCCCTTCGTAACGTTTCGGTCTAACCGAAGTGAGCAATCCGTCCCACCGAGATTGCAATGTAAACTCTCTGTTTCCTTTTTGTAACATTTCGGTCTCACCGAAAAGAGCAAATCGGTCCCACCGAGTTTACCTGACCAACTCTCTGGAAAGCTTATTACCAAAATCGGACCGAGTTTGTGTAATCGGTCTTACCGAGATTACGTTATGCCCTAACCCTAACAGAATTGGTCTCACCGAGATGCATGTCGGTCCCACTGAAAATCACTAATGGTCACTAGGTTTACTAAATCGGTCCGACCGAGTTTAACTATTCGGTCCCATCGAGTTTGGTAAATTGTGTGTAACCGTTAGATTTTGTGTGGAGGCTATATATACCCCTCCACCTCCTCTTCATTCGTGGAGAGAGCCATCAGACTAAACCTACACTTCCAACTTACCATTTCTGAGAGAGAACCACCTACTCATGTGTTGAGGCCAAGATATTCCATTCCTACCATATGAATCTTGATCTCTAGCCTTCCCCAAGTTGCTTTCCACTCAAACCCTCTTTCCACCAGATCCAAATCCTATGAGAGAGAGTTGAGTGTTGGGGAGACTATCATTTGAAGCACAAGCGCAAGGAGTTCATCATCAACGCACCATTTGTTACTTCTTTGAGAGTGGTGTCTCCTAGATTGGCTAGGTGTCACTTGGGAGCCTCCGACAAGATTGTGGAGTTGAACCAAGGAGTTTGTAAGGGCAAGGAGATCGCCTACTTCGTGAAGATCTACCGCTAGTGAGGCAAGTCCTTCGTGGGCGACGGCCATGGTGGGATAGACAAGGTTGCTTCTTCGTGGACCCTTCGTGGGCGGAGCCCTCTGTGGACTCGCGCAGCCGTTACCCTTCGTGGGTTGAAGTCTCCATCAACGTGGATGTACGATAGCACCACCTATCAGAACCACGCCAAAAACATCCGTGTCTCCAATTGCGTTTGAATCCTCCAAACCCTCCCCTTTACTTTCTTACAAGTTGCATGCTTTAATTTCCGCTGCCTATACACTCTTTGCATGCTTGCTTGTATTGTGTGATGATTACTTGACTTGTCCTAAAATAGCAAAAACCTGTCAAACTCTAAAATCGGGAAAAGGTTAAGTTTTTATTGGTCAAGTAGTCTAATCACCCCCCGTCTAGACATACTTCAAGGTCCTACAAGTGGTATCAGAGCCTTGGTTTCCATTTGCTTTGATTTCCATAGCTTTTGGTGGTGATAGCCTTGGTTTCACAACCTAGGAGAGTATGGCGTCTAGCGAGGGAAATTATCACCGTAGAGGTCCTTACTTTGATGGTACTAATTTTGCTAGTTGGAAGCATAAGATGAAAATGCATATTCTTGGACATAACCCCGCCGTTTGGGCAATTATTTGTATTGGCTTGCAAGGTGAATTCTTCGATGGGAGACAACTGAACCGTGAAGCTAATGCGGAAGAATTGAAGATGCTGCAATACAACGCTCAAGCATGTGACATCATCTTCAACGGATTGTGCCCCGAAGAATTTAACAAAATCAGCCGTCTTGAGAATGCAAAGGAAATTTGGGATACTTTGATTGATATGCACGAAGGTACCGAGTCCGTCAAGGAATCCAAGTTGGATGTGCTCCAAAGTCAGCTTGACAAGTTCAAAATGAAGGATGGTGAAGGTGTCGCTGAAATGTACTCTAGGCTTGCTCTTATCACAAATGATATTGCCGGCTTAGGGAGTGAAGAGATGACCGACAAATTCATCATCAAGAAAATCCTAAGAGCATTGGATGGAAAGTATGATACTGTGTGCACATTGATCCAAATGATGCCAAACTACAAAGATCTCAAGCCAACAGAAGTCATTGGAAGGATTGTTGCTCATGAGATGTCACTCAAGGATAAGGAGGAACTTCACAACAAGTCAAGTGGTGCTTACAAAGCCTCAAGTGAAGCCCCCACATCATCAAGTGAGAAACAAACCTTCAATGAAGAATTGAGCTTAATGGTGAAGAACTTCAACAAATTCTACAAGAGTAGAAGCAAAGAAAGAAGCTCCAAGTCAAGGTCTTACAATGACAAGACATCTTCTAGTCGAGAGCGCAATTGCTACAATTGTGGGAGCCCTGGACACTACTCCAATGAGTGTATGGCACCCTATAAAAGAAGAGAAGATTCTCCAAGAAGAAGGAGCAAAAGAGAAGAATCACCACCAAGAGAGAGGAGGAGTAGAGATGATCGTTATGAACGAAGACCCTCACGGAGAAGCAATGATTTGGAAAGGAAGGACAAGTCATCAAGGAGCTACACAAAACGAATACATCAAGCTCATGTTGGTGAATGGGTTTCCGGTTCCGACTCCGACAAACACTCCGAGAGAAGATATCACCCCGACTCCGAATATACTCAAGATGAAGGTGTTGCCGGTCTAGCACTTGTGTCAACCAACTCCTATGACCTATTTGATTCAACAAATGAAGGAATTGGAAGATGCTTCATGGCCAAAGGTCCAAAGGTAACACATCCCGAGTATGTTGATTTTAATAGTGATGAAGATGACTTGCTTGTGGATGATGATTTACTTGTTGACAACTCTAGTGATGAATACTATGATGAAACGTCAATTAATCATGCTAATCAAACGAATGGAATGATAAGGAGAAAATTGAGCTTCTAACTTAAGAACTAAACACTCTTAAGTTGGCTCATGAAACTATCTTCGAAGATCATCAAGAACTTTTAAGGGCTCATGAGAAGTTACGCTTTGAAAAGCTCAATCTTGAGCAAGAGCATGAGTTCTTAAAGGCAATCAATGATGATCTCCGCAAGAAAAGTTCTTACATTGCCAAGTGTTTACTCTTATCTACTTACATGCCTCAAGTCAAGTCTAGTAACAAGTACAAGAAAGATACTTCCTCTAGTAGTAACAATAATAATGTTAAATCCAATATTGTTGCTTCTAGTAGTTCTCTTGATTCCACTAATGATTCTCTTAGCCAAGTTACACTTGAGCAAGAAAATAGTTTATTGAAGGGAATTATAGAGAAAGGTGTTTACAAGAGCCTTGCCAGGAGTAAGCAATTCGAGGAAATTGTATGCAAGCAAGGAAGGCACCGGAAGAATCAAGGTGTTGGTTTTGAACGAAAGTTCAACGCCAATGGAGTTGAGTGGGAAGAAGATCAATACCCCAAGACAAAGTTTGTTCCTCAACAAGAGAAGTATGATCCTACTTCTTTCAAGGGGACACAAGCTCAAGATGATCTTCCACCACAAGACCACAAGAACAAAGGCAATGACAAGCTTCAAGAAGAGATTGATGCATTTGAAGAAGCACCTAAAGCCTCGTTCAAGTGGGTCCCCAAGACTACGTCAAGTTCTACTTCATCAAGTACAACTACAACTCCAAGGATTCCCATCAAGATGATGTGGATCCCGAAGAAGAAGAACTAGAGAGTTCTCGAGGGTGACTCTGCCAACATTCTTCACTCATATCATTTTGGCAAGAACAAGTGCAATCAACCTTCACATCTTGCACTAGTTCAAGGAGTCACAAACCCTCATATTGGTAAGGCAAGGGACAAGGTAACCTAATGTTTTCATGGACATCATCTTGTGTGTGCATCACTCTATGTCTATGGATATTCTTGTTTGTTCCTTGTGGGACTAACCCATGTAGGTAAGTTGAAAGTGCAACTCACTCCAAAGGATTGCTCCAAATGATCTACATCAACATTGAGCATCTACATCTTCAACACCTACATGAAGTCATCATCGACAAAACCCAAGGTTAGTTCATCCCTCTAAGGGGGGATCTCACATCTAGGGGGAGCTTAACTCTAAGAACTGAGTCAAAGCAACTCTAATGGTGTGAACACATTAATGCATTATGTAAAAGTGGTAACCCCACTTGAGCTTAAACAATGAGTATGACCTATGATCAAATGTTCTCATTTGACTCCTAAGTCAATATACTCATATATAGATGACCTAGTCATCGCCAATTGTTTGATAGATGCTAGAATTGGCTGTGCATGCTTTGCCACATATTTCAATTGCCATCTTATTGTGTGAGCATGTTGGTGCATATTTTACTCATTCAAGGACATCCACTTGTTGTTTTCATTGTTTGGTTCCTTTATTTGTGCCAAGTGGATGGACAAGAATGCCTAAGAACCTTCTTTAGCTATCTATGCTTTTCTCGTATCAAACTCTATTCATGCTACATCACAAAATTTGATCAAGTCAGATTCGAAGCACTCTGCATGAGGAGCACTTGGAGTCCCCGATTCATCATAGACTTAAACTTCCAAAACCTCTTAGTGATTCTCGGTCTGACCGATCCTTCCATTTCGGTCCTACCTAGATCATCAAGTTGATCTGAGTTTTCAATCTCGGTGCAACCGATTTGAACTTTTCAGTCTCACCGATTTGTTGTAACTGAACACAGTTATGCATCTCGGTGCCATCGAGTTGTTCCACTCGGTCACACCGACAGGGTCGGGCTATATATAGCCACGGGCAAAATTTTGGAAATTTCTCCGAAACCCTTCGCCCGCGCAACAGCTCGCTCTGCCATCGTGGTCTCCGGATCGTCTCCTCGTCGCCAGCAGCCTCCTGTCGCTGGTCTTCGCCGCCGTCAACGGATTTCGTCCCCACCGTTGCCGCCGTAGCAAGTCCACCACCA
This sequence comes from Triticum aestivum, assembly GCF_018294505.1. Taxonomy (NCBI): domain Eukaryota; kingdom Viridiplantae; phylum Streptophyta; class Magnoliopsida; order Poales; family Poaceae; genus Triticum; species Triticum aestivum. The sequence goes on from NC_057798.1 coordinate 354,205,536, forward strand.
AGTTAGGGTATGGACTTGATCTTTGTGCTATCCACGTCTGATTCCTAGCACATTGCTTTCATATTGATTCTTGCCATAATTGAAACCCTTCTATGCAGCCAAAGTAGATCTAGATTAAATGTGATTCGAATTTTTAGGTTTAGGTTTCCGCCGAAACCATCTCGGACCCACCGAGTTGAAAAACTCGGTCTCACCGATTTGGCTTATGCCATTGCACTAGTGACTCTCGGTCTGACCAAGAATTACTAATCGGTGCAACTAATTTGAGGATTCTGTGAAACCCTAGCAGTCTCGATACCACCAAACTGAAACTCGGTCCAACCGAGATCATCAGTTTAGGTTCCAAAACTGCTTCGGTATCATCGAGTTTGAAAATCGGTGGATCCGAAATGCTTTCTGTGGAAAACTAAAACTGAACTTTTGAGTCATTCTTTTGCAAAAACCTCTGCATTTTGTGATGCTCATCTTTTCTATCTCATCTATAACTCTTCACAGGGTCAGCAGTCAGCTTTTGCAGTATGTCTGATCAAAGTGACAGCCAGAACAGGCCAGAAGAGCAGATGGACTTGAGTGAGGGCACTAGTCTCTCCAGTACTTCAGATGAAGGGAGCAGAAGTACTCCTAGCAATTTGCCTAAGGCTGCAACTAGGCAAAGGAGGAAAAGAACTTCAGATTCAGAGGATGAAGACTACAAGGCTGAGGAAGATGAGGCTACTTCCAAGAAAGTGGTGCTCAAGAAGGAATATGGCTCAGCAAAGGATATAAAGCCAGGAATGAAGATTAAAAGGCCTGCAAGAAGGCAACCTATGCCCAAGGCCAGAGCATCAACTCAACTGCCTGAAAATCCTGATCCCAAAGAGCCAGCTAATGAAAGCAAGAAGAGGAAGGAAAGGGTCAAGAAGACCATGGCCAGAGTTGTTGGGCAACCTTCCATGATGGAAGAGGAAGAGCTTGCTAAACCAGCACCAAAGGCACCTAAGCTTATGGGTGATGCAATCAGATCAGGGGCTGCAACATCTAAGCCCAAGGAAGCACCCAAAGCTGCCCCCAAGGCCAAGACTGCACCAAAGAGGAATACCAGGAGTATTCCAGCTGCTAAGAAGAACAAGGCCCCAATGCCCAATGTTGCTGAGGAGGAAGATGAAGAAGGGCAGGTTCTAAGAAAGCTCAAGCCCAAGATACTAGACCACAATGATGCCCATCCTGTGGTTGAGGACATGAAAATCAGGAAGGATTCAGGGCTGAGACTATGGAGAATGGCAGATCCATATGCCACAAGGAGAAGAACTGCTGTTGATTACAGGTTCCATACAAAGGAATAGCAGGACTTGTATGAGACAATCTTATTGGACAAGAAGCCCATAGTTTGTGACATGAGGTGGGTTGACTGGAAATTCATCAAGGAGAATGAACAGCACTATCCTCGAGTGCAAGACAACCTTGTTGGTTGTGGAGTTGCAGATTTTGTTGGGAAAAAGCTCACAAATTGGAATGATGAACTTATCATGCAATTCTACTCCACAACACATTTTTACCCAGATGGGAGAATTGTTTGGATGTCTGAAGGTACAAGGTACCAATCCACTGTTGAAGAATGGGCAAGTCTGATCAATGCCCCAAAGGAAAATGATGATGATCTGGACATTTATGCAAAGAAGATGGGACACAATACCATGGCTCACATGTACAAGGAGATCCCAAACAAAACCCTAGAGACTTTCTCTTTTGGATCAGTCCACTTTCTGCTGTCAGGGCTGGCTACTATCAATTGGATTTTGAGGCACACTTTGTTGCCCAAGTCTGGTGACCATAACATGATCAGAGGACATGCCATCAACATGTTGCATTTATTTGATGTGCCAAAAAAATTCAAAGTCATGAGCCTTATAGTTGAAACTATCAAGAGGACTGCAGCAGATCAGAAGAGGAGCTGTGGATATGCACCTCAGATTCAGGAATTGATCAACTCAAAGATGGGAACTGGCAAATATCAGTTGGATAAGGAACACTTTCCACTTTATCCATACTTTGAGGACAATGAGGTTGTCATGAATGAAGATGATCCATCATTAGTTCAAGCTCAGGAGAAGAAAGAAAAGGCAAGGAAGGAGAAGGCTGCCAAGATGCCAACTCAAGAGGAGGCATGTGAATATTTCTTGAAAACCAAACAAGAGCAGCTTGGTTACTTGATAGCATCATCTCTGAGGATTGAGAAGGGGTTGGCCACCCTAACTCAAAACCAGGAGGGCCTGGAAAGAATCATGGAACAAAAATTCTATGATCTAGATGTCAAGCTAACTGAGATTCAGTCAGTTGTGGAGCAGTTGCAGGATGACATGCAGGAGAGGAAGGGCAAGACAACCACCAATGTGTTTGCCAGAGTGCCCAGAGCCTAGAGGTCAGTTGCAGAGCCAGTGACAGACACTAGAGCAACAACTTCAGCACCAGCTACTGCCCCTTCAGCTCCAGTGCAACCAGCTTCAGCATCAACTCCAGCACCCTCTACATCAACTGAAGCCATCGTCCTTGGAGTCATCAGGACACCACCACCAGAAGATCAACCCTGAGAGTCGATCTAGCACTATGCATTTTCTATGAACTTTTTGGTAACTTGTTGCCAAAGGGGGAGAAAAATGTATAGATCATAGGCTTCGAGAGAGAGTGTTGTTTTTGTTCTCTCTTGTTTTTGGTGTGTTTATCTTTGTTTGCTTTTTGGTTGAGATACTATGCTTGTGAGACATTGATGATCATGTGTTTGATCATAAGCTACACTTATGCATGCTTGATATTATCTTATCTATCTTATGTGATCACTCACTATGCTTGGTGATGAGTGCATGTATTCATTGTTTATTATTTTGAGCGCTCCACCAAGATGTATGTGACATGGAAGAGTAACCCATGAGCCTAATTCATTGTGCATTTGCAGTCCAAAGCAAATCTAAAACTATGCACAAATTTAGGGGGAGCTCTTGCTTATCACATACTTCTCAAAGCGACGATGTTATTTAAATGTTATTATCATTTGTCGAAGCTTTGATCTATATGTTGTCATCAATTACCAAAAAGGGGGAGATTGAAAGTGCAACTATCCCTAGGTGGTTTTGGTAATTCATAACAACATATAGCTCATTGAGCTAATGCTATTCCAAGACTATTGTTTTAGGAAAGCTCAATGAATGGCATGGCATGGATGATGAAAGTGGATCCCTCAAAATACTAAGGACAAAGGATTGGCTCAAGCTCAAAAGCTCAAGACTCTTCATTTTACATTTTAGTGATCCAAGATCACATTGAGTCTATAGGAAAAGCCAATACTATCAAGAAGGGATGAGGTGTTGCTTAATGAGCCTCTTGCTTCATGTGCTTAGTGATATGCTCCAAAACCCTCAACTACTTTCCCACATCCACAAATGACCTAAACCTAAAGCCAAAATCGGTCACACCGATTCTTTCTATCCGGCGCCACCGATTCCAAAAATCATAGCCACTGCCACAAACCCTAAGCAAATCGGTCTTACCGATAGGGATCTCGGTCTCACCGAGATGGGATTGTAATCTCTCTGTTTCCCTTCGTAACGTTTCGGTCTAACCGAAGTGAGCGATCGGTCCCACCGAGATTGCAATGTAAACTCTCTGTTTCCTTTTTGTAACATTTCGGTCTCACCGAAAAGAGCAAATCGGTCCCACCGAGTTTACCTGACCAACTCTCTGGAAAGCTTATTACTTACCGAGTTTGTGTAATCAGTCTTACCGAGATTACGTTATGCCCTAACCCTAACAGAATCGGTCTCACTGAGATGCATGTCGGTCCCACCAAAAATCACTAACGGTCACTAGGTTTACTAAATCGGTCCAACCGAGTTTAACTATACGGTCCCACCGAGTTTGGTAAATTGTGTGTAACAGTTAGATTTTGCGTGGAGGCTATATATACCCCTCCACCTCCTCTTCATTCGTGGAGAGAGCCATCAGACTAAACCTACACTTCCAACTTACCATTTTTGAGAGAGAACCACCTACTCATGTGTTGAGGCCAAGATATTCCATTCCTACCATATGAATCTTGATCTCTAGCCTTCCCCAAGTTGCTTTCCACTCAAACCCTCTTTCCACCAGATCCAAATCCTATGAGAGAGAGTTGAGTGTTGGGGAGACTATCATTTGAAGCACAAGAGCAAGGAGTTCATCATCAATGCACCATTTGTTACTTCTTGGAGAGTGGTGTCTCCTAGATTGGCTAGGTGTCACTTGGGAGCCTCCGACAAGATTGTGGAGTTGAACCAAGGAGTTTGTAAGGGCAAGGAGATCGCCTACTTCGTGAAGATCTACCGCTAGTGAGGCAAGTCCTTCGTGGGCGACGGCCATGGTGGGATAGACAAGGTTGCTTCTTCGTGGACCCTTCGTGGGTGGAGCCCTCCATGGACTCGCGCAGCCGTTAACCTTCGTGGGTTGAAGTCTCCATCAACGTGGATGTACGATAGCACCACCTATCGGAACCACGCCAAAACATCCGTGTCTCCAATTGGGTTTGAATCCTCCAAACCCTTCCCTTTACTTTCTTGCAAGTTGCATGCTTTAATTTCCGCTGCCTATACACTCTTTGCATGCTTGCTTGTATTGTGTGATGATTACTTGACTTGTCCTAAAATAGCTAAAATCTGCCAAACTCTAAAATTGGGAAAAGGTTAAGTTTTTATTGGTCAAGTAGTCTAATCACCCCCCCCCTCTAGACATACTTCAAGGTCCTACAACATCATACTTAGCAAGCATTTTACCAAAAGCACCATGAATAAAATGTGAACCACCATCAGTCATTAAATATCTAGGGACTCCAAACCTCGGAAAAATAACTTCTTTAAGCATCTTAATAGAGGTGTTATGATCAGCACTACTAGTTGGAACAACTTCTACCCACTTAGTAACGTAATCAACAGTAACTAAAATATGTGTGTACCCATTAGAGGCAGGAAAAGGTCCCATATAATCAAATCCCCAAACATCAAACGGTTCAATAACAAGAGAATAATTCATAGGCATTTCTTGACATCTATTAATATTACCAATTCTTTGACATTCATCACAAGACAAGACAAACTTACGGGCATCTTTGAAGAGAGTAGGCCAATAAAAACCGGATTGCAATACCTTATGTGCAGTTCTATCTCCAGTGTGGTGTCCTCCATATGCCTCGAAGTGACACTTGCGTAGGATCTGTTCCTGTTCATGCTCAGGTGCACAACGTCTAATAACACCATCTACTCCTTCCTTATAAAGGTGTGGGTCATCCCAGAAGTAATGTCTTAAATCATAAAAGAACTTTTTCTTTTGCTGGTATGTGAAACTAGGTGGTATAAATTTAGCAACAATGTAATTAGCACATACCATGGAGCAGTACGAGAAGCATTTATGACAGCTAATTGTTCATCAGGAAAGTTATCATCAATAGGTAGTGGGTCATCAAGAACATTCTCTAACCTAGACAAGTTGTCTGCAACGGGGTTCTCAGCTCCCTTTCTAGCAATAATATGCAAATCAAATTCTTGTAGCAAGAGAACCCATCTAATAAGTCTAGGTTTAGCATCTTTCTTTTACATAAGATATTTAATAGCAGCATGATCCTTGTGAATAGTTACTTTAGAATCAACAATATAACGTCTCAACTTATCACAAGCAAATACAACTGCAAAGAATTCTTTTTTAGTAGTAGCATAATTTCTCTGTCAGTGTCTAGAGTTTTACTAGCATATTGAATAACATTTAACTTCTTATCGACTCTTTGTCCTAGAACAACACCTACATCATAATTACTAGCATCACACATAATTTCAAAGGGTAAGTTCCAATCAGGTGGCTGAACAATAGGTGCAGAAATCAAAGCTTTCTTAAGTATTTCAAATGCTTCTACACAATCATCATCAAAGACAAAAGGAATATCCTTTTGCAATAAATTAGTCAGAGGCCTAGAGATTTTAGAAAATTCCTTAAAGAACCTCCTATAAAAACCGGCATGACCAAGGCAACTTCTTATACCTTTTAATGTCCTTGGGACACGACATCTTTTCAATAGCATCAACTTTAGCTTTATCAACTTCAATACCTCTTTTAGAAATTTTATGCCCCAAGACAATGCCTTCATTAATCGTAAAGTGGCACTTCTCCCAATTCAAAACAAGACTAGTATCTTCGCATCTCTGCAAAACTCGTTCAAGGTTTCTCAAGAAATCATCAAAGGAGGATCCATAAACGGAGAAATCATCCATGAATACTACCTCATAAATCTTTTCACAGAAGTCAGAGAATATAGCCATCATGCATTTTTGAAAGGTAGCAGGTGCATTACATAAACCAAAAGGCATACGTGTATAAGAAAAAGTGCCGAAAGGGCAAGTAAAAGTAGTCTTTGCTTGATCGTCCGCTGACACAGGTATTTGAGAGAAACCAGAATAACCATCTAGAAAGCAGAAATGTGTATGTTTGGATAGTCTTTCTAGCATTTGATCAATAAAAGGTAAAGGGTAATGATCTTTTTTAGTAGCTTTATTTAATTTGCGGAAATCAATTACCATCCTATAACCTGTAATAATTCTTTGCGGGATCAATTCATCTTTATCTTTAGGAACGACAGTAATACCTCCCTTCTTAGGGACACAATGGACAGGACTTACCCACTGACTATCAGCAACGGGATAAATTATACCTGCCTCGAGGAGCTTTAGTATTTCCTTTCTTACCACTTCTTTCATCTTAGGATTTAACCGTCATTGATGATCTCTAACTGGTTTGGCATCTTCTTCCAAATTTATTTTGTGTTGGCATAGAGTGGGACTAATGCCCTTAAGATCATCAAGAGTATATCCAATAGCAGCACGGTGCTTCTTCAGAGTTTTCAATAATCTTTCCTCTTCCTGCTCTGAAAGGTTAGCACTAATAATAACATGATATATCTTCTTTTCATCAAGATAAACATATTTAAGAGTATCAGGTAAAGGTTTAAGTTCAAACACGGGATCACGCTTGGGTGGAGGGGGGATCCCCTAGGATTTCAATAGGCAAGTTGTGTTTAAAAATAGGACCCTGTTTAAAGATTACTTCGTCTATCTCCCTTCTTTCATTCATGAACATATCATTTTCATGGTCTAGCAAATATTGTTCTAACGGATCAGTAGGAGGCACGGCAATAGAAGCAAGACCAACAATTTCATCTTTACTAGGCAATTCTTTATCATGGGGTTGTCTATGAAACTTAGCAAAATTAAACTCATGTGTCATATCCCCCAAGCCAATTGTAACAACGTCCTTTTCACAATCAATCTTAGCATTGAAAGTATTCAAGAAGGGTCTACCAAACATAATGGGACAAAAGCTATCTTGTGGGGAACCAAGAACAAGAAAATCAGCAGGATATTTAACTTTCCCACACAAGACTTCGACATCTCTAACAATCCCAATTGGGCAAATAGTATCTTTGTTTGCAAGCTGAATAGTAACATCAATATCTTCTATTTCAGCGGGTGCAATATCATGCATAATTTCTTCATACAAGGAATGAGGTATTGCACTAGCACTAGCACCCATATCACATAAGCCATGATAACAATGATCTCCTATTTTAACAGAAATAACATGCATGCCTACAACAGGTCTATGTTTCTTAGCATCGGGTCTAGCAATATTAGCAGCTTCATCACAGAAATAAATAACATGCCCATCAATATTATCAGCCAAGAGATCTTTAACCATAGCAATACTAGGTTCAACTTTAATTTTCTCAGGAGGTGTATATGTTCTAGTATTACTCTTACGAACCACAGTTGAAGCTTTAGCGTGATCCTTTATCCTAACAGGGAAAGGTGGTTTCTCAACATAAGTAGTAGGAACAATAGGATCATTATAAGTGATAGTCTTTTCTTCAACTGTAAAAGGTACAACTACTTTTACTTCAGTGGGAGGATTATATTTAAACCACTTCTCCTTAGGGAGATCAACATGAGTAGCAAATGATTCATAGAAAGAAGCTACTATCTCAGAGTCAAGTCCATATTTAGTGCTAAATCCACGAAAAGCATCGGTATCCATAAAAGATTTAACACAATCAAACTTAGGTGTCATACTTGACTCCTTACCATCGCCAGAATCCCAATCTTAAAAGTTGCATTTAATTCTTTCCAATAAGTCCCACTTGAATTCAATAGTCTTCATCATATAAGAGCCAGCACAAGAAGTATCGAGCATGGTGCGATCATTAAGAGAAAGCCGAGCATAAAAGTTTTGAATAATCATTTCTCTTGAGAGCTCATGATTGGGGCATGAATATAACATTGACTTAAGCCTCCCCAAGCTTGAGAGATGCTTTCTCCTTCGTGAGGCCAAAAATTATATATATATGATTATGATCACGATGAACAAGATGCATAGGATAAAACTTCTGGTGAAATTCCAATTTCAATCATTTATAGTCCCAAGATCCCATATCATCACATAACCTATACCATGTCAATGCGTCTCCCTTCAAAGATAAAGGGAAGACCTTCTTCTTAACAACATCATCGGGCATACCTGCAAGCTTAAATAATCCACAAACTTCATCCACATAGATAAGGTGTAAATCGTGATGCAATGTCCCATCTCGTGCAAAGGGATTAGCTAGCAGTTTCTCTACCATACCCGAAGGAATTTCAAAGTAAACATTTTCAATAGGTTCAGTAGGTTGAGGAGTCACTCTTTTCTCTATTGGTCGGGGTGAAGATACCCCGAACAAGCCCCTCAAAGGATTAGTTTCCATAGTAACAAGTGATAGTAAATTTCAGCAAACTATATAAATGTTTCCTTACCAAGTTCCACTCATCAAAGGCGCTTCACTCCCCGGCAACGGCGCTAGAAAAGAGTCTTGATGACCCACAAGTGTAGGGTATCTATCTAGTCCTTTCGATAAGTAAGAGTGTCGAACCCAACGAGGAGCAGAAGGAAATGACAAGTGTTTTTCAGTAAGGTATTCTCTACAAGCACTGAAATTGTAGGTAACAGATAGTTTTGTGATAAGATAATTTGTAATGGGTAACAAGCAATGGAAGTAAATAAGGTGCAGCAAGGTGGCCTAATCCTTTTTGGAGTAAAGGACAAGCCTAGACAAGTTCTTATAATGAGAAAAGCGCTCCCGAGGACACATGGGAATTATCATCAAGCTAGTTTTCATCACGCTCATATGATTCGCGTTCGTTACTTTGATAATTTGATATGTGGGTGGACCGGTGCTTGGGTGCTGCCCTTTCTTGGACAAGCATCCCACTTTTGATTAACCCCTATTGCAAGCATCCGCAACTACAAAAGAAGTATTAAGGTAAACCTAACCATAGCATGAAACAAGTGGATCCAAATCAGCCCCTTATGAAGCAACGCATAAACTAGGGTTTAAGCTTTTGTCACTCTAGCAACCCATCATCTACTTATTACTTCCCAATGCCTTCCTCTAGGCCCAAATAATGGTGAAGTGTCATGTAGTCGATGTTCACATAACACCACTAGAGGAGAGACAACATACATCTCATCAAAGTATCGACCGAATACCAAACTCACTTGACTACTAATAGCAAGACTTCATCCATGTCCCCAGGAACAAACGTAACTACTCACAAAGCATATTCATGTTCATGATCAGAGGATATGCATTAAGGATCTGAACAAATGATCTTCCACCGGATGAACCAACTAGCATCAACTGCAAGGAGTAATCAACACTACTAGCAACCCACAAGTACCAATCTGAGGTTTTGGTACAAAGATTGGATACAAGAGATGAACTAGGGTTTGAGAGGAGATGGTGCTGGTGAAGATGTTGATGGAGATTGACCCCCTCCCAATGAGAGGATCCTTGGCGATGATGATGGTGATGATTTCCCCCTCCCGGAAGGAAGTTTCCCCAGCAGAACAGCTCCGCCAAGGTTCTGCCTCGTGGTGGCGCAGTTTCGTCCCGTAAGCTTGCTTATGATTTTTTTTCAGGGTAAAAGACTTCATATAGCAGAAGATGGGCACCGGAGGGCTGCCAGGTGTCCCACGAGGCTGGGGGCGCGCCCTGTAAGGGTGGGCGCGCCCCCACCCTCGTGGACGGTGGGTGCCCCCCTCAGGTATTTCTTCCACTGAATATTATCATTAATTCCAAAAAAGACATTCGTGGAGTTTTCGGACTTTTGGAGCTGTGCAGAATAGGTCTCCAATATTTGCTCCTTTTCCAGCCCAGAATCATGGCTGTCGGCATTCTCCCTCTTCATATTAAAACTTGTAAAATAAGAGAGAATGTCCATAAGTATTGTGACATAATAACGTGAAATAACAGCCCATAATGCAACAAATATCGATATAAAAGCATGATGCAAAATGGACGTATCAGGGAGGAGGGGGCGGCAGAACACAAGCGCGCCCTCCTCCCTCTTCGCCTCATCTCTGTGTTGCCGCTGCGCCTTCTTCCCTTGCCGGAGCGCTGCCGTGACTCGTCGTCTCCGAGCTTATATTCATCGCCATCGCCCCGTGCCACTACCGAGCACAGAGCCCATGGCGCTCAGCGGCCGCGCCGGCGACTGGGACGGCTCCATCGTCCACGAAGACCACATCCAGTTCCTTCGCCAGATGCGGTGCCTCCCTCATCATTCCAGCATCAAGGTGCGCATCCCCCCTACCATGGAGATCTCTCCGGTGCCGGAGGGCGACAAGCGCGTCATCTTTCGGTCACACTTCCTCTGTGGCTTCGGCCTTCCGACAAGTGGGTTCCTCCGCTTGTTCATGGAGTTCTATGGAGTGCAGCCCCACCACCTCACACCAAACACGGTGGTGCTGCTCTCCGCCTTCATCACTCTCTGTGAGGGCTACCTTGGCACCCTTCCCACACTCGAGCTGTGGGTCGAGTTCTTCTACCTAAAGCTTGGCACCGCCGCTAAGAGCGAGGCGGCGTAGTGCGGAGCCTGCGTCGCGGTGCGGCGCTCCAGGACCGGGGGCGGGGCTCGCTTCCCAGCCATCACCCTGCTGCAGTCGGCCAAACTGTGGCAGAGGTCCTACTTCTACGTCGAGAACCTCCACTCGACGCGGAACTACATCAACATGCCGGCTTATGCAGCCGGCCCACCTGCCGAGCCCCGCGCCAACTAGAGCTTCAAGCTGAAGACCAGATCGGTCCCTGAGGGAGTCCTGGATTAAGGGGTCCTCGGACAGCCAGACTATATGCATATGCCGGACTGTTGGGCTATGAAGATACAAGATGGAAGACTTCGTCCCTTGTCCGGATGGGACTCTCTTTGCGTGGAAGGCAAGCTTGGCGATTCAGATGTGAAGATTCCTTTCTCTGTAACCGACTCTGTGTAACCCTAGCCCCCTCCGGTGTCTATATAAACCGGAGGGTTTAGTCTGTAGGACGAGGACAATCACAACCATAGGCTAGCTTCTAGGGTTTAGCCTCTACGATCTCAAGGTAGATCGACTCTTGTAATACTCATATCATCAAGATCAATCAAGCAGGAAGTAGGGTATTACTTCCATCGAGAGGGCATGAACCTGGGTAAACATTGTGTCCCCCGCCTCCTGTTACCATTAGCCTTAGATGCACAGTTCGGGACCCCCTACCCGAGATCCGTCGGTTTTGACACCAACATTGGTGCTTTCATTGAGAGTTCCACTGTGTCGTCACCATAAGGCTGGATGGCTCCTTCAATCATCCACAACAACACCATCCAGGGTGAAGTTTTTCTCCCCGGACAGATCTTCATATTCGGCGGCTTCGCACTATGGGCCAACCCGCTTGGCCATCTGGAGCAGATCGACAGCTACGCCCCTGGCCATCAGGTCAGGTTTGGAAGCTTGAACTACACCGCACACACTCGCGGAGACTTGATCTTCGACGGATTCGAACCCATTACAGCCGCACCCTGCCGCCACGATGAACATGACCTAAATCTGTCATCAGACTACGTGTAGGAGATCGCGCCTATAACCGCACTGGGCCTAGATCCAGAGCACAGCGCGCCATCTGAGGGCGGGAGGCTCAACCTCGCCACGGAAGCCGCGGACTCAGCGGCGATAGAGCCGAACACAGATCTGACCTCCAACGAGGCAAGTGCCATCAAAACCTCAGACTCATCTCCGGCCATAGGCTCCGAACCACGTGCATCCGCACCCATCGAATCTGACCGGGCGCCGATCTTAGAGTTCAGCTCCGCGGACGTCTTTGAACACTCACCCTTAGGCAATGTGTTAAAATCATTAAAGCCTCTCTCCTTGTCAGGAGATTCTTGGCTGAACTATGTTTGTCTTGAGTGGGAAGCGGACGACGAAGAACTTCGTTACCCACCCACCACCCACTTGATAGCCACTGTCGATGATTTGACCGACATGCTTGATTTCGACTCCGAAGACATCGACGGTATGGACGATGATGCCGGAGAAGAAGAGGAACCACCGCCCATAGGGCGCTGGACAACCACCTCTTCATACGACATATACATGCTGGATACACCAAGAGAAGACAATGGCGATGACATAAAAGATCCAGTTGAGGTTAAACTTCCTGAGAAGCAGTCTAAGCACCGACGTCAGCAGCGCCGCTCTAAATCATGCCATGGTAAAAATAGCAATACTAGCACATGAGAGAATAGCACTCCGGGCGATGCCGAAGACAATGAAGACCCCGCCAAGCCAAGTTTCGAACAGGCTGAACAGGAAGATGGGCGAGCCAGCCCCGATGAACAGGCAGTGAACGACGACTCGGAGGACAGCAACTACATGCCTCTCTCCGAGGATGAGGTGAGCCTTGGGGATGAAGAATTTATCGTGCCTGAGGATCCCATTGAGCAGGAGCGTTTTAAGCGCCGGCTTATAGCCATGGCAAAGAGCCTGAAGAAGAAGCAGCAGCAGCTTCAAGCTGATCAAGATTTGCTCACTGATAGATGGACTGAGGTCCTGGCAGCCGAGGAATACGGACTCGAACGCCCAACCAAAAGTTACCCGAAGCGCAAATTGCTACCTCAATTTGATGACGCGGCGCTGGAGCACGTACTACCAGCGCATAATGCGGCTGACCGACCACCGCGTGGCCGAGAAAAAATTACAATTTATCCTGAACACCAGCCGGCACCACGCTGCTGAACAAATAGAAACACAACAGCTCGGGGATACATAGATGACCTACAGTACGACCTGGAGAATAGAGCAGGCCAGACCAGATCGATCTATGGATCGCAAGGGCACGCCCCAATGCACGACGGTGGCCACCACGCCGGATACACACCTGTCCGGGCCAAATACCGCAGACCAGCTCCATCTGAGCTGCGTCGTGACGTAGCCCAACATAGAGGCGCTGCACACCACCTATGCTTCACTGATGAAGTAATGGAACATGAATTCCCAGAAGGGTTCAAACCTGTAAACATTGAATCATATGATGGATCAACAGATCCCGCGGTATGGATCGAGGACTTCCTTCTCCATATACATATGGCCTGCGGTGATGATCTCCATGCCATCAAGTATCTCCCGCTAAAACTCAAGGGACTAGCTCGGCACTGGTTGAACAGTCTGCCCAAAAACTCCATTAGCAGTTGGGAGAACCTGGAAGATGCATTCCTTGAAAACTTCCAGGGCACTTATGTCCGACCTCCGGATGCCGATGACTTATGTCATATAATCCAACAGCCCGGAGAGTCAGCCAGGAAATTCTGGACTCGGTACTTAACTAAAAAGAACCAAATTGTCGACTGTCCGGATGCCGAAGCCCTAGCGGCCTTTAAGCATAACATCTGCGATGAGTGGTTCGCCCGAAACCTCGGCCAATAGAAGACGAAGTCCATGGCAGCCCTTACGACACTCATGACTCGCTTTTGTGCGGGCGAAGATAGCTGGCTAGCTCGTAGCAACAGCACCTCAAGTAAACCCAGCACTTCTGAAGCCGGAGATAGCAACGGCAAGCCCCGACGTAGTAGACACAAGCGTCAATATAATGGCGATAACTCTGAAGACACGACCGTCAATAACGGATTCAGTGGCTCCATGTCCGGTCAGTAGAAAAAGCCATTTAATAGAAAGAATCCGGGCCCGTCCAGTCTGGACCGCATACTCGATCGTCCATGCCAAATCCACGGCACCGTCGATAAACCAGCCAATCATACCAACAAAGAATGTTGGGTCTTCAAACAGGCCGACAAGTTAAATGCCGAAAATAGAGAAAAGGGATCGCAAAGCAACGATGATGACGAACCCCGGCCACCAAACACAGGGGGACAGAAGAAGTTTCCTCCCCAAGATAAAACAATGAATATGATATATGATATCCATATCCCCAAAAGGGAACGGAAGCGCTCACTAAGGGACGTCTACACGATGGATCCAGTCGCCCCAAAATACAACCCGTGGTCCTCCTGTCCGATTACCTTCGATCGAAGGGACCATCCGACCAGTATCCGTCACGGCAGTTCAGCCGCACTGGTGCTCAACCCTATCATTGACGGATTCCACCTAACACACGACCTCATGGACGGTGGTAGCAGCCTGAACCTGCTCTATCATGATACAATGCGCAAAATGGGTATTGATCCCTCAAGGATCAAGCCCACAAAAACCACCTTTAAAGGTGTCATACCAGGTATAGAGGCCTGCTGTGCAGATCAATCACACTGGAAGTGGTCTTCGGATCCCCGGACAATTTCTGAAGCGAAGAATTAATCTTCGACATCGCCCCCTTTCGCAGTGGTTATCACACACTGCTCGGACGGACCGCATTTGCTCGTTCCAACGCGGTGCCACACTATGCATACCTTAAGCTCAAGATGCCCGTACCTCGCGGTGTTATAACAGTCAATGGAAATACGGAGTGCTCCCTCCGTACTAAGGAGCACACCGTGGCCCTCGCAACAGAAGTATAGAATAGCCTTCTCAGGCAAAACCTCAATTCGGCAATAAATCCCCCGGACACTGCCAAGCGAGTCCGAGCTACTCTACAACAGGACCGTCCGGCTTGTCCAGAGCTCAATGATACGTCTCCAACGTATCTATAATTTTTGATTGTTCCATGCTATTATATTACCCCTTTTGGACGTTTATGGGCTTTATTTTACACATTTATATCATTTTTGGGACTAACCTACTAACCGGAGGCCTAGCCCATATTGCTATTTTTTGCCTATTTTAGTATTTCGAAGAAAAGGAATATCAAACGAAGTCCAAATGGAATGAAACCTTCGGGAGCGTGATTTTTGGAACGAACGTGATCTAGAGGACTTGGAGTGCAAGTCAAGAAGCAGCCGAGTCTCCCATGAGATAGGAGGGCACGCCCCCCCTATAGGGCGCGCCCCCTGTCTCGTGGGCCCCTCGGGCGGCCACCGACGTACTTCTTCCTTCTATATATACCTACGTACCCCGAAAACATCCAGGGGGTAGACGAAAAACAATTTCCACCACCGTAACCTTCTGTATCCGCGAGATCTCATCTTGGAGCCTTCGCCAACACTCCACCGGAGGGGGAATCAACCACGAAGGGCTTCTACATCAACATCCTTGCCCCTCCGATGAGTTGTGGGTAGTTTACCACGGACCTACGGGTCCATAGTTATTAGCTAGATGGCTTCGTCTCTCTTTTTTGATCTCAATACAATGTTCTCCCCCTCTCTTGTGGAGATCTATTCGATGTAAACTCTTTTTGCAGTGTGTTTGTCGAGATCCGATGTGTCGGATTTCGGGTTCCGGCAGACCCTTGAGATTCGAACACTTGGGTGCGCGCGAAGATCTTTCCCCTACTAGCTCACGTCTCGAAGTCTCACAAAGGATCTAGGCTAGAAAGAAGAACTCACAAGGGACACAAGATTTATACTAGTTCAGGCCACCATTGTGGTGTAATACCCTACTCTAGTGTGTGGTTTGGTGGATTGCCTAAGGGGCTGATGATGAACGTTACAAAGGGAGAATAACCTCGCGAGGGGCTGCTCTTGAGCTGGTGCGATGAACTGCTTGGGTGATTTTGATCGCCTCTCTCTAGTCTATGCGTAATCTGGATCTGATCTCCCCTTCCTGTGGTGGCTAGTCCTATTTATAGAGGGAGGCCCTAGGCCTCTTCCCAAAAAATGAGCGGGAAGGGAGCCAACAATTGGCCATTTTGAAGGGGAACATCTAGTACACTTATCCTGACTAAAGTTGGTCTTCGGCTGCCAAAGGCTCTGACGATGACGCCGTCCTGGGCTCCACGATGACCCCCATCCTGCCGCTTTGCTGGTCTTGGTCTTGTTGCACCAAAACGGTAACCTTTGCCTAAGGCCTTGGCCTGTGCTTGCCCCCTTTGCACCGAAGGGGAAACAAGAACACTGCGCAGGCCGGCGCCCGCTTGGCGCCCGCCTGATCGCGATCGTCATGGCTTGCGTCACGGGCTCCTCGCGAGGCGCCCTGCTTTGATATCTCTGCCTCCTCGCGAGCCTGCCTGATGAGGCTGCTCCTGAGGAAGCTCCCTGTCGTCCGCCCCGCGAGGCTTGGCCCCTCGCGAGGGTCTTGAGCTTGAACTGATGAAGCTGGGCTGCGCTGGGCCCCCACTTGAGCCACGCCGCAGGCCGCAGGCACGCAAGTCTAGGGACCCCTGTTCCCAGAACGCTGATAGTAGCCCCCGGGCCCAAGGCGCGCCCGGACTTGGCTTAGCAGAGAAACGAAGGGGCAAGTGCGAAGCGCCACAAGCCCCAACAGCCTGCGGCCTTGGGCACCGCGTGGCGATTGATTGGACGTGGGCGTCTCCGCTACCCCACAACGCCTCGGCAACCGCACGACTTGACAAGTCCCTACATGCAAAAAATGGGTCATGATTACCTACGATCGTGGTGACCGACGGTTGTCCTCCTCCGGCTATATGTATGGAACGACGCGAGCCCTTCCAGTCCATTCCTCCCTGCTACTCCTTTTCTTCTTCTTCCTCGCCCTTGCTCCACCTTACGCCAATGGCACCAATCCGCCGGTTTTCTGCAGAAGAGAAGGGAAAGGCCCCCCAAGAGGGTCCTGACCCGCTTCCACCGAAGAAGCGGCTAGTCCTCTGCCGCCGAGATGAAGGTGCTCGGCAGGAGGTGTCGAGGCCCTGGTACGAGCGGCCGCCGCCTGGGTTTCCGCTCCCCTTGTACGCCCGCATCGAGGACCCTGGAGAAGAGGGCGTCGAGCGACACCGACGGCGCCGCCGCCGACGCCGGCGGGTTACGGCGGTGCGCGTCGTTCCTCCTGGAGTCCATGCCGAGGGCTCCTCTCGCGAGCTTGTGCTACACGCCGCCATGCCTCCTCGATCTTGGATTCGCCTTCCTCCCTCCTTCGCCTTTGAGATCCCACCGAGGGGTCCTCTTGAGCTCTAGCTGCAGGACGCTGACTGCAGCACCCCTGCGACCGGAGCAGAGGTTGAGGTCGTCGCTCCGGGCAAGGTCTACATGACCCGTGGCTGGGGCGAGATCGCCCGGGTCTGCCGGTTAGGGGGCGCCCTCGTAATCCACCTCGAATACGATGGCGCCTCCATGATGTTCTTCAAGGTCTTCGACGCGGAAGGGCGCTGGCTAGAGTGCTGCCCCGAGGAAGGCGGCCAGGGCCTCGGAGTGGCGAGGACTAGGCTTGCCAACCGCTTCCCCAATAGCTCCTCAGGCAGCAGCGGAGGTGCTGGAGGGTCTAGCGACTCGCCGAGCTTCACGTGACTCTGGAGACGAGCGACGGTAGCTATGAGCCCCCAAGCTCGTGTCACGCTCGAAGCAGGGCAGCTGTATCAGGCCGCCGACGCCACTGATCTGGATGGGGTTGGCGCTGGCGGCTGACGGCCCACTGTTGATGATGGCGTCTCCTGCGGAGGCGCGCGTAGGTAGCATTCCTTAGGATTAGCACCTTTTGTTCCCTGCGAGGAATCGAGGTACCATCCCGCGGGGGTATGTAAGGCGCTGGCCATGTCTTTAGTGAATATTATATCCTTATTATGAATCGATGCGAGATGCTTGTCCTGTCCCGGCTCAGCTCCCCCTTTCTTTCCTCACGAGGGCTTGGTTCTCTACGCCGATAGGTCCCGGTCCCCATGCAGGCTTCAGCCGTCGTTGGTATGCCAGGTCGCGATGCCGTGGTCAAGGCCAGGAGGTGAGCGGCCCAAGGTCTAGTAAGAGCCCCTGAGTCGCGATGCTCAGGAGGTCCCCTTTAGCGCTCAAGCAGCCCCTGCTGGGCAAGAAAGGTAGGCAACGTTGCCGTGACAGAACTGCACTAGGCGAGGGTTTAGTGCTGAGACAAAGCAGTTTTCGCGTGACTTATCTCGTAGGCTTGGCGTAGTTTTCGTCGAGGTGCTCGGCTTGCACGGCGGCAGCTAAGGTGTTGCTGGGTTAGGTCCTCGCGAGCTTCTTCCCTCTCCCCCGCACTTTCCTTGATGCTCTATGTCCTCAGGTCCCGGACCTCGAGCGACCTCAACCGCAGCTGGTATGACAGATCGCGATGCCATGGTCAAGGCTAGGGGGTGAGGGCTGGAGAGCCAGTAAGAGCCCATGAGTCGCGATTCTTAGGCGCCCCCTTTTAACGTGCAAGCGGATCATGCCAGAGAGAAGGAGAGGAAGCTCGCGATGTCCCCAGCGTTGCTTCTGGAGTGGGTCCTGCATACCAATCACAAGGGGAAACAAGGTCTGTCGTTACGGTTGCCAGCCAACCATTTTTTCCTCCGAGGGAGTGATTGGGGCACTGAGGGCCTGGTGAGGTGGCGCCTTGCAGGGCTGCCGTGGCCAGAGCTCAGCCACTCAGATTTATCGGTGTTGCAGGGACGGACCCATGCGCAAGTGTCATGCCAGAGCGAGCGGCTCCAAAGGTAGGTGTCAATCGAGCAGGCGATTAGGTCAAGCATGTTAAGCATGAAAGGAGCAAATCCATTTAGATAGATGCAGAAACGCAAACGCCACTGGGTCAGGCCCGAGCGGCTTGGGGATAATGCAGCCCGAGGGGTGCCCCCAACAAGGTAGGTAAAGAGCATAAGCAAAACAGATACACGCCGCACGGACGGATCCACGCGACCTGGGAATGATGCAGCCCTGCGGGCGCTCCCAGCTAAAAATGGAACTTTGAAAGATGTCACCTGATACCATTGCAGAGCGAGTGTCGGAGTAGCTGACGACGCGTGGTGAAGAAGCCAATCCTCACTAGCCTTCGGAGCCCTGAGCCTCGGGAGGCTCTAGGGGTCCAGGCGGCTCCTCAAGGTCCATCTCCATCTCCTCCAGGAACGCGCGGTGCCTGGCCACCTGAGCTTCCAGGATGCTCCTCAATAGGCGCTGGTGGGCAGCAGCCACGTTTGGCAGGCCGAAGGGCATGCGAACGTAGCTGTGCAGTGGACCCTCAGGACGCCCCACACGTGAAGGCCAGATGCGCTCCTGAGATGCGGCTCGGTTGAGCCCTGGTACGTCGATGCAGACGCGCAGCCCACCACCCTCGCTGGGATGTGGGGCTACGGCGGGTAGGCGGCGGCTGCCGCGCATGAATCTTGACTCCTGTAGCTCCTGAGTGTTACTCGAGATGAACTCCTGAGGGTTCGGCCCTCCTTGCCTCATACCTTCATGAGGGAAACGTACCTTGAAGCACGCCTCCAAGCGATGCTCGAGTGCCTCCCTCGTAACCTTGGCAAAGTCGGTGGCTCTCCAAGAAAGAGCCCCCGAGCCCTGCCCGAGGAGGGCGCCGGGCGCGCCTTCCTATGCGGTAGAGGGTGGCACTGTCGGTGTTCTGGGAACGGGGGTCCCCAGACTTGCCTGCCTGCGGCCTGCAGCGTGGCTCAAGTGGGGGCCCAATGCAGCCCAGCTTCATCAGCTCAAGCTTGAGACCCTCGCGAGGGGCCAAGCCTCGAGGGGCGGACGACCGGGAGCTTCCTTAGGAGCAGCCTCATCAGGCAGGCTCGCGAGGAGGCGGAGAGATCAAGGCAGGGGAACCTCGCGAGGAGTCTGTGACGCAAGCCATGACGATCGAGACCAGGCGGGCACCAGGCGGGCGTCGGCCTGTGCAGTGTCCTTGTTTCCCCTTCGGTGCAAAGGGGGCAAGCACAGGCCAAGGCATCAGGCAAAGGTTACCGTTTCGATGCAACAATACCAAGACCAGCAGAACGGCAGGATGGAGGTCATCGTGGAGCCAGGACGGTGTCATCGTCAGAGCCTTTGGCAGCCAAAGACCAACTTTAGTCAGGATAAGAGTACTAGATGTTCCCCTTCAAAGTGGCCAATTGTTGGCGCCCTTCCCGCTCATTATTTGGGAAGAGGCCCAGGGCCTCCCACTATAAATAGGACTTGCCACCATAGAGTAGAGGGATCGAGAAACGGATCGACCAGAGAGAGAGAGAGAGAGAAGCGATTGAACTCACTCAAGCAGTCCATCGCACCAGCCAAGAACAGCCCCACGCGAGGCTGTTCTCCCTTTGTATTGTTCATCATCAGCCCCTGAGGCAATCCACCAAACCACACACTGGAGTAGGGTATTACACCACAATGGTGGCCTGAACCAGTATAAATCTCGTGTCCCTTGTGTGTTCTTCTTTCTAGCCTAGATCCTTGCGAGACTTCAAGACGTGAGCTGGTAGGGGAAAGATCTTCGCGCGCACCCCAGTGTTCGAACCTCAAGGGTTTGCCGGAACCCGAAATCCGACATTTGGCGCGCCAGGTAGGGGTGCGCCGGAATCCTTCTTTCGCCGCCTCGCGTTTCGTCGCCTCGCCATTCAGATGTCAAGCGACCCGACAGCCAACACCGACCGCTGGGCGGCGTGGCCCACCCATGCCGTGCCGCCAGCCCAGGGCGACCTCAACCTTGCGCCTCAGGCAGCTCACGCTCCGTAGGGCGCTGCGGGGCGCGGGTGACATGGCCAAACGCCGCCTGCCCTCACACGCGGCAGGTGCGGTCAGCAGCAAGAGCTTTGAACCACACCACAGCCATAGCACCGCACACCCGACGGGAGCAGGTGAACTCCAGGGCCGCGCTCACGGTGGCCCGAGAGCTGCTACGGTGCCGGCTGCTGGAGGGCGGCCGCGACGTGTTGTTGGAGCGAGTAGCCGAGCTCCTGGACGCCGCCGCCTCGGGAGCACCTCCTTTCTGCGTCTAGCTACCACTCCAGATCCAGGGGGGGTCATATGGCGACCCCATACGTGCCCACGCAACTCCAAGAGGACTCCAGGCCCTACTCAACGCCAACCCGGCCATCAGCACCGGGCGTCAAGTCGCGCCGGCCCCATCTCCGACCGGCGAAGGAGTGCACCCCGCGACCTTGGGCCTCGGCGGACCACCACGCTGTCGCCCTCAAGACAACACTTCAGGCCGGACTGCGTGGCATGTGGGGCACTACGGCGAGAACCGCGGGGCGGTGGCCCTAGAAGCTTATGTGCCCCACATGGTGGATCGAGAGTGCGCAATGGAAGAAGACCATGGCTCGTTCCTCGGGCCAGGCTGGGGCGAGGAGACACCAGAAGCTGAGCTCTTTCAGGAACCCCAAGAGGGCCACGACGATCGCGCCGGTGGCAGCAACTATCTGGTACCACTAATTCCTCAGGAGCAAGCTTATGCTAACCATGGGTCGCAGGAGGTACAGGTCGCCGCAGCAGATGGCTGCCCCAATCCTGCAGCCTCTTACCCCTCGGGAGGAGGCCACCGGGGCCTGCAGGAGAGGGGCCGAGATCCGGGTTCGTCCCCGCGGCACTCGACAAAAGGCATTCTTAGGAGGTAGGCCCTCTGCCGGGGAGGTGCCTCAGGGCCTGCCCCTGGTAGAGGACCCGTGGTCGTCGGGGGAACCACCGGCGACTACTCTATCCCATTGGCTTCGTCCTTGGTCTGCGGCCGCTGTCAATGGCGGTAGAGTGTGGCGCAAGGCGGGGCCCTCGTCTGGTGATATGAAGCAAGGCCGTTACCTGTGAAGAAGGCCTAGTGCCTGTGAAGCTCGTCGCCCCATGACACTCTCACATAATAATGAGTGGGTCTGTACACGCCCCGGAGTCTCTAGAGAGCCGCCCTCGGGCCTCGGGGGCTCCCGCCCACGCCTAGTGGCAGAACTTAGCTCTGCGCTGGTGAGAAGACATCGAAGACTAGACTAGGTGCCAGACGCGGCTTTTTGCCTTTTGCCTTTTCCTCTGTTGACGAGTTTCTTTGATTTGAATTTAAGTTGGATTTGAGCTTGAGACTTGCGTGTGTTTGGGGAAGGGGTGTTTAGTCTCGTTCGAGCAATCTCTCGTGTTCTGGTTTCGGCTTTGCGTCCAAAGTTAGCGTCAGCTGCCTCCCCTCGTGAGCCCCTCGTGAGTCGGGCCAGGCCGAGCACGCCTACAATCCGAACCGCTGTCGCCGCACCCTCTCCGGAGGTTCTCATCACAGGATCAATGGGTTCACTCAGAAGACACTCGAAGTGCTGCAGCCCCCGCAGGCCCGCTCGGGACTCGTTGGGGCCAAAAGGTAAACAAGTCAGCTGACCCATCACCGGGCCAGTAGCTAAGCTCACATGCAGCATTATGCTTACCAGGGTACTGATCGCAAATCTTTACATGAGGGGCTTCCCCTCCCAAAATGCTCTTACAATCTTCAGGGCCAAGCCCGAGCCTGCGTCATGCAGGGTAAACAGCGGCGACATATGATCAGTCGGACATATCACTCGCCGCGTCTTCTGGGGCGCCTCTAGAGGCGTCGCTGGCATCACTGACATCATCACCACCACCAGCAGCACCTCCATCAGCACCAGGCCCGTCCATAATGCCGCCCTCATCGGCGGCCACAATCACGCCATCATCATCAGATGCGAAGGCCTTGACGAGGGCGTCCACATTGTCCTCCACCCATTGTGCCAGGTCGCCCCGGATGGCTACCGGCACCGGTGCGATGGTGACATCGAAATCGAAGTGGCGTTCCCTGTCCTGCAGATAGCTGAAGACACGGGAGAAGGCGCGCCCGAGCAAGGCTCGGCTCCTCTCCTCGACAAGCCAACGAGACCTCTTGGAGCGGTTCTCCAGAAGCGTCACCACGTCAGTGAAATACTGGAGGTTGCCGGCATAGTTGGTCTCATGCGGCTCCTTGGCGGCAGCCTCACAAATGTTGCTCAAGGCTGTGTTAGCCCTTTCCCTAAGCATTCAGAGCATGGGGGCATGCTCGTGCTCCAAAATCCACCGCTGATGGATCTCGTCCTCATTCCGCCGAGCGATGGCCTCGGCACCGTCAACCCTCTGTTGGAGAAGAAGTAGCTCAGCATGGGAAGAGGCCAGCTCCGCCTGCGCTACGCCAAGGGAGGCTGCGGAGGAGTCCGCACCCCGCGTCACTTCAGCCAGTTTTGCCCTGAGGGCCGTGGTCCTACCCTCAGCTTCGGCCCTGATCAGCTCCAACCTCGCTTTGTATTCGTGCTCGAGGGCTGAGCGAGCTTCCGCCACGCGGCGGTTGACCTCTTCCTGGACTAGGGCTTCGCGTGCGGCGATGTCATCCTCCGCCTGGGTCACCAGGCGCTCCCTCGTTCCAACCGCTCGAGGTCAAGATTGTGCTCGGCGGCCTCCAGCGTCAGCGCCTCCTCGCGCTTCAAGAGCTCCACCTGGTCGACGGAAGCCTCCTTCAGCGACACAAGGGCCGCCTGGCGCAGTTCCACTTGCTGCTCCAGAGAGTTGCTCCAGGCTTGGAGCTCCCACGCGCTCCCCTCCGCATCCTTGCACCGTCGGTCTGCTTGCCGGGCCTCCTCCACGGCTTGGGAGCAGGCCTCTCGCCAGGCCGCCATCAACGCTTCAGCCTTCGTGTTGTCAAGGTCACGCTGGTGATGCGCGAGGGCGACAGCTACCTTCAGCTTGCGCCTCTTCTCAGCGAGGCGCCAGCCTTCGGCCTCAAGGCGCGCATCCTTGCCAGCAAGCTCCGCCCCAATCCGTCTCACCGCATCCTCCGCCCCCTAAAGGAACTCTTGACGAAGGGCACGACACTCCTGAGCGCGCCTGCGCACATCTTCCGTGTCACCCTCTGCCACTGGCATATGCGGAGGGCCCTGAAGCGGCATGCCCCCTCCCGGTGCGGGGCTGGGGGCTGGTGCCCCAGCGATCACCGGACAGACCTTGCGAGGAGCCCGGCCTGGCGCCGATCCGTCCCCAGAAGATGACCTCCATATTGACTTCAACCAGCCACCATCCACAATCAAGGAAGGAGCATGGGGCAAGCTGGCTGTGCCCCAGGGAAATTCATGAAGGGAAGACAGCAGGCGCGCAGGCTCAAGGTGCCCAGCGGGATGGGCCACTTCTCCTACCAATCGAGTGGCAGGTGCGCTGCTCGAGCTCGGCGCACCAAGGGTCAGCAACGAGGACAAATCTTGGGGGGATGGCTCCTTGGCCGTCTCCGTGAATTCGGCAGGAAGGGCCCTGAAAGGCCGCGGTCAGCTGCCAGAACAGAGAAGTAAAGGAGCAAAGAAAGAAGAGGACTTACTCGGCCATGGCGAAGTACTTCCTGCGCTTCAACAGGCGGCAGGGACGATCGTCACCACCCAAGGTCTCCTTCCTCTTGCGGAGGGCCTCAGAGTCTACGCGGAACTGGCCTAAGCGCTCGGCGCAGGGGTCGGTCCGCGGCTTGGAAGAGGCGTTAAGGTGATCAGCGCCAAGGGGACCGGCCTGGGGGACGCCACCAGGCGCCGCCTCATGAGGAACGGCCGGGACCTCGGGAGCCCCAACCTCGGGAGCCATAGGCCGCAACTCCTCGCCTACCACTACTCCAGGACGGGCTTCGGGAGATTCAAGGGGCTCCGCGTGGCGTCAGCATCTCAACATCATCCCCTTCAGCTCCCGGCGGTTCTTGTCTCCCCGCTCCATCACCTGAGAAAGAGCCGCTTTGAGCGACCGGAAGAGCAACCACATCGACTAGATTCTCGCGGGGCCCCATGAGGCCAGCCGGGCGCAACCCCCACTCGTCAAAGCTAGGCATCTGCCTCACGAAATCAGCCTTGCCCGAACAAAGATACAAGAGGGCACCATCATGTCAAAGGCTGCCCGGGGAAGGATAGCCAGTCAAGACCCTGAGCACCGTCCTCCGCGCTTCAGGCGCCAGGTCCTCCTCCTAAAGCCGCATGCGATCTTTGTGCCCCACATAGTCCCACATCCGTCGAGAGTGGCGCTGGAGAGGAGCAATGCGGCACTAGAGGAACTCCTTCACCACCTTAGGCGCCATCACATCAAGCACCCTCAAACTCTCAAAGCGGCGCCAAACGAAGGCGAGCCGGGGCTCGCGAGCATCTCATGACCCCAGCCCGAGTTGGGAACAACAGGCAAGGTTGGGTGCGAGAGCAGGGGGCTGGGCATTCCGGCATCCACGTACAGCCACCGCTCTCTGAACATGGCCTCAGGAGGAGGAAGGCTGAAATCGATCCTTGAAGCAGCCGTCTCCGGCACAGCGAGGAAGCTCACACACCCCGAGCATCAAGTGGGGTCGCTCAGACGCAAAGAGAAGAAATGGCGCAGTAGGGCGACAGAAGGAGGAATGCCCACCATTGCTTCGCAAACAAAAGCGAAGACAACCAGGAGGGTAATGGACTCAGGCCCGAGGTGCATCATGTGGATCTGATAATGGGAGAGCACTGCATTGAAGAAAGCAGAAAAGGGGGGAACCAGACCTGCCCACAGGGCATCGACGAAGAACCAGACCTTCGTGATGACCCTATCAAAGGAGCCATGGGACACAGGCCAGACCGTGGTCAGGCCGCATTCATTGAAGATGGTGGCAAGGGCAAAGCGGACCTTGTTCAAAGCTTCGGGATTGAGTATGATGGACCGGTCAACGGCGGGGCCACCGCCGAAGGCGAGCAGGACGACGACGCGGGCTTCTTCCCCTTTTCCTTCTTCGTTGGCGCCATGGCAATGGGAAGGGGGAAGAGTTCGAGTTGGATTGGAGGCGGAGGTTGGAGCCTGAGGAAGAAGGATGGGCAGGAAACATGCGGGCGGCGAAAGGGGAATGGCTGTGTACAACCACGGGTCCTCCTAGCCGGGCGTGTTATGAGGAATCGTGGGGAAGCGGAGGCGCCCACGTCCAATCAACCGCCATGTGGCACCCAAGGCCGCAGGCTGTTGGGGCCCACAGCGCTTCACACTTGCCCCTTCGCTTCTCTGCTAAGCCAAGTCCGAGCGCGCCTTGGTCCCGGGGGCTACTGTCGGCGTTCTAGGAATGGGGGTCCCCAGACTTGCCTGCCTGCGGCCTGTGGCGTGGCTCAAGTGGGGGCCCAGCGCAGCCCAGCTTCATCGGCTCAAGCTCGAGACCCTCGCGGGGTGGACGACAGGGAGCTTCCTCAGGAGTAGCCTCATCAGACAGGCTCACGAGGAGGCAGAGAGACCAAGGCAGGGGCACCTCGCGAGGAGCTCGTGACACAAGCCATGACGATCAAAACCAGGCGGGCGCCAGGCGGGCGCCGGCCTGTGCAGTGTCCTTGTTTCCCCTTCGATGCAAAGGGGGCAAGCACAGGCCAAGGCATCAGGCAAAGGTTACCGTTTCAGTGCAACAAGACCAAGACCAGCAGAATGGCAGGATGGAGGTCATCGTGGATCCTAGGACGGCGTCATCGTCAGAGCCTTTGGCAGCCAAAGACCAACTTTAGTCAGGATAAGAGTACTAGATGTTGCCCTTCAAAGTGGCCAATTGTTGGCGCCCTTCCCGCTCATTATTTGGGAAGAGGCCCAGGGCCTCCCACTATAAATAGGACGAGCCACCACAGAGTAGAGGGATCGAGAAACGGATTGACCAGAGAGAGAGAGAGAGAAGCGATTGAACTCATTCAAGCAGTTCATCGCACCAGCCAAGAACAGCCCCTCGCGAGGCTGTTCTCCCTTTGTATTGTTCATCATCAGCCCCTGAGCCAATCCACCAAACCACACACTAGAGTAGGGTATTACACCACAATGGTGGCCTGAACCAGTATAAATCTCGTGTCCCTTGTGTGTTCTTCTTTCTAGCCTAGATCCTTGCGAGACTTCGAGACGTGAGCTGGTAGGGGAAATATCTTCACGCGCACCCCAGTGTTCGAACCTCAAGGGTCTGCCGGAACCCGAAATCTGACAGGCGCCCCCTGAACGGGCACGAATCCTGAGGCAACGCCTCCGGAGGTGCCTGCCTCATGAGGTTTTGGGCCAGGTGAAGCCTTCTTCTTCTTTGGGACCGCCTCGGGAAGTCTTCCGCTCCTGTGATCCGGGTCTTCGATTGCTGCGGCCTGGAAGGCACGCTCAAGAGAACACACTGCATCCCTTTCCTCACAAGGCACTGTGATGACTCCACTGCTTCCTGGCATCTTGAGGACATTGTAGCCATTGTGAGTCACTGCCATGAACTTGGCCAGGGCTGGGTACCCGAGGATGGCATTGTATGGCAGGCGAATGTGGGTGACGTCGAAGTCAGTGAGCTCGGTGCGATAGTTGTTGCGCTGCCCAAAGGTGACAGGAAGGCGAACTTGCCCAATCGGGACGGTGGAACCATCAATGACTCCTAAGAAAGGCTTGGTCGGCTGAAGCTATCATATGGCACTTGGAGATTGTTGAATGTTTCGACGGACAGGATGTTGAGTCCAGCTCCGCCATCAATGAGGGTCCTGGTGACTTGCATATTGCTAATGACTCGGGAGCTAAGCATCGGGAGGACCCCGGCCATTGCCGCGCACTTGAGCTGATCCGCTGAGCTGAACGTGATGGCGCACGCTGACCAGTTGAGAGGGCGCGTGGCCTCAAGCTTGGGGAGGACTGCATTCATCTCACGAGCAAACTACTTGAAGATGCGCTGAGAGGCTGGGGCCTGAGCGCCGCCCAGGATGCAAGCGATTGCGCGTGGCTCCTGGAAGCCCCCAGCCCCCTCGTCCTGATGATGGTCTTCATTCCTCCTCAGTGGTGGTGGCAGAGGAGGGAAGCCTCCATTGTCGTGCGGGTGATCCTCACGAGGGTGATCCCTCCAACCTCCCTTGCGAGGCTGGTCCAGCCAACGGTCCTCGCGAGGTCGGTCACGCCACCCTTGGCGAGGGCCACGGTCTTCCCAACATCCTCCACCTCTTCCTCCTCCTCAGCCATAGCCCCGATCGTTGCGGTTGGGGCATCGACCGATACGCCCATCTCGCACGGCCCTGAGCTCTTGACATTCATTGGTGTTGTGGGTGTTGAGGTCGTGGTACACGCAGTACCGACTGCCCTTGGATGACTCAGGCTTATCCCTGCCTCGCTTGGTGTCTGGCTCCGCTGCGAGCACAGGAGCCCCCTTGCGCTTCACGTCCTTGACCTTGGGGTTCTTCTCTTCTGGGTCGGCAGCCAAAAGCTCGAGGAGGGAGAGGCGCCCTTCCTCAGCCCTGGCGCACTTGGTCGCCAAGTTGAACAGCTCCAGGGATGTGAACAGGCCTTCATGGATTGCTAGCTCCTCTTTCATCTTGATGTCACGCACGCCAACGGAGAAGGCTGAGATGATGGCTTCCTCAGTCACCCTGGGGATCTTGAGGCGGGCGTTGTTGAAGCGCTGCATGTACTTCTACAGGGTCTCTCCTTGTTGTTGCTTGATGCGGCACAGGTCGCTCATGGCCTGGGGCCGGTCGCGAGTGCCTTGGAAGTTGGCCATGAAGCGGGTGCGCATCTCGTTGCAGGAGGAGATCGTGCCAGGAGCCAGGTTCAGGAGCCAGGTGTGGGCACCATCCTCGAGCGCCATGGGAAACCAATTCTCCATGACCTTTTCGTCCCCGTTGGTGGCTTCGATGCCTAGCTCGTAGAGCTGGAGGAACTCCGCGGGGTCGGCAGTACCGTCTTAGCGAGGAGGCAGGTCCGACTTGAACTTGCCAGGCCATGCGACGCTACACAGCTCGGTGGTGAAGGCGCGGCAGCCTGTGGTGGCCACCGGAGCTCTCTCCTGATGTGGGGCTTGCTCCTAGGGGTTCCCGCGCACCGCTGCCTGGAGCAGCGCGGGGTCTTGACGTGGCAGCGCAAGGACGCGGTCATGGCACCCCGGTGCTGGGAGCACACGAGCACCTTCTTGGGGACGATGGATTTCTTGGCAGCTCCTTTCTTGTCGTGCAGGCGCAGGACGCGGAGGGTCTCGCCCTGGGGCCACGCACCTTGGAGCCATGGCGCCTTCTTGGAGAGGTGGTGGCGGAGGCACCTCCTGATCCTCGCCTCCTGCGCTGGATGGAGGGCGAGGCAACGAGAGGGTCGGCACAGGGGAGCCCCCTACGGCGCTGACAAGCTTGGTGATGCGGGCGAGCAAGTCCTCATAGAGGTCGTCGACGGGACGGTAGTGCAGGAGTTCACGCGCCAGGAGCAGCGCAGCATGCGCGTCCGTGGGGGCGCGATGGGCATGGGAGGACGAACCGGCGGGAGTCAGCGATGGGGTGGCGGTGCGGCGTTCCCGCCGCACCGAAGGATGCAGGGATGAGGCCTGCTTCTCGTTCCCCACCAGGCCGGTGGCGGCGTTGGCGGCAGGGATGGGGAACGACGGGGGCATCCGCCGACAGGAGCCATCTGGGTGACTCGAGCGGCGAGAGCAGCCCGACGCTCGGCGCGGTGTCGGCGAGCGTCAGACATGGACACGATGGAAGATCACACGCGACCAGCGGAAGAAAGATTCCGGCGCACCCCTACCTGGCGCGCCAAATGTCGGATTTCGGGTTCCGGCAAACCCTTGAGGTTCGAACAGTAGGGTGCGCACGAAGATCTTTCCCCTACCAGCTCACGTCTCGAAGTCTCGCAAAGGATCTAGGCTAGAAAGAAGAACACACAAGGGACACGACATATATACTGGTTCAGGCCGCCATTGTGGTGTAATACCCTACTCCAGTGTGTGGTTTGGTGGATTGCCTCAGGGGCTGATGATGAACAATACAAAGGGAGAACAGCCTCGCGAGGGGCTGTTCTTGAGCTGGTGCGATGAACTGCTTGGGTGAGTTCGATCGCCTCTCTCTAGTCTATGCGTAATCTGGATCCGATCTCCCCTCCCTGTGGTGGATAGTCCTATTTACAGAGGGAGGCCCTGGGCCTCTTCCCAAAAAATGAGCAGGAAGGGCGCCAACAGTTGGCCATTTCGAAGGGGAACATCTAGTACACTTATCCTGACTAAAGTTGGTCTTCGGCTGCCAAAGGCTCTGACGATGACACCGTCCTAAGCTCCACGATGACCTCCATCCCGCCGCTCTGCTGGTCTTGGTCTTGTTGCGCCGAAACGGTAACCTTTGCCTGAGGCCTTGGCCTGTGCGTGCCCCCTTTGCACAGAAGGGGAAACAAGGACACTACACAGGCCGGCGCCCGCCTGATCTCGATCGTCATGGCTTGCATCACGGGCTCCTCGCGACCCCTGCCTTGATCTCTCCGCCTCCTCGTGAGCCTGCCTGATGAGGCTGCTCCTGAGGAAGCTCCCTGTCATCCGCCCGGCGAGGCTTGGCCCCTCGCGAGGGTATTGAGCTTGAACTGATGAAGCTGGGCTGCGCTGGGCCCCCACTTGAGCCACGCCGCAGGCCGTAGGCAGGCAAGTCTAGGGACCCCCGTTCCTAGAACGGCGACACGATGAATTGTGGGTTTATGATCAAGTTTATCTATGAATAATATTTGAATCTTCTCTGAATTCTTTTATGTATGATTGAGTTATCTTTGCAAGTCTCTTCGAATTATCTGTTTGGTTTGGCCTACTAGATTAATCTTTCTTGCCATGGGAGAAGTGCTTAGCTTTGGGTTCAATCTTGCGGTGTACTTACCCAGTGACAGAAAGGGTTGTAAGGCATGTATTGTATTGTTGCCATCGAGTATAACAAGATGGGGTTTATATCATACTGCTTGAGTTTATCCCTCTACATCATGTCATCTTGCTTAATGCGTTACTCTGTTCTTATGAACTTAATAATCTAGATGCAGACAGGAGTCGATCGATGTGTGGAGTAATAGTAGTAGATGCAGGCAGGAGTCGGTCTACTTGTTATGGACGTGATGCCTATATACATGATCATGCCTAGATAATCTCATAATTATTCGCTTTTCTATCAATTGCTCGACAGTAATTTGTTCACCCGCCGTAATACTTATGCTATCTTGAGAGAAGCCACTAGTGAAACCTATGGCCCCCGGGTCTATCTCTTACCATATTTGCTTCCAATCTACCTTTATTTGCATCTTTACTTTTTGCATCTATATTATAAAATACCAAAAATATATTTATCTTATCTTACTATCTTTATTAGATCTCACTTTCGCAAGTGGCCGTGAAGGGATTGACAACCCCTTTATTGCGTTGGTTGCGAGTTCTTTGTTTGTTTATGTAGGTGCGTGGGACTTTTGAGGAGCCTCCTACTGGATTGATACCTTGGTTCTCAAAAACAGAGGGAAATACTTGCGCTACTATTGCTGCATCACCCTCTCCTCTTCGAGGAAAACCAACGCAAGCTCAAGATGTAGCAAGAAGGATTTCTAGCGCCGTTGCCTGGGAGGTCTTCGCTCAACTCAAGACATACCAAGTACCCATCACAAACCCATCTCCCTCGCATTTACATTATTTGCCATTTGCCTCTCGTTTTCTTCTCCCCCACTTCACCCTTGCCGTTTTATTCGCCCTCTCTTTCCCAATCCCCCCCTCTCTTTTCGCTTGCTTTTCTGTTTTCTTGTGTGCCCGTTTGTCCTTATGGCTTCGCCTAAGGGTCCTGACCACCTTCTCAGAATTATGGAAGAGATTGAATCAAATATTAGAAGCTTTATGATGCAATTTGAGCATAATAATTTCTTTAGAAAAGAGCTTAATGAACAAAAAGGTTTTTTGGGGTTTATGAACAAAGAGCTTGATGATATGAATAAATAATTTTATGGTGTTAATGCTCAAATTACCCGTCTTGAAAATGCTATAGCCAAAATTTCTGATAAGCAAGCCACCTTAGTTAATAAAATGGCAGCTAAAGCAGAAAAGTTAGATGAAAATAATGATGAAGATCGTAAAGTTATTGACGCATATCCTATTAGATCTATGTTTTACAATATGAATTTTGATGATTATGGGACTGATGATGAATCAACTTTGCCTAGAATGCATCCCAAGAATTCGGAGTTTTTAGATCTTGATGCTAAATTTGGTAAAAGTGGGATTGGTGAAGCCACAACTTCAAAAAACATTGAACCTACCATCTTGGATTTCAAGGAATTTGATTATGATAATTGTTCTTTAAAAGGTTGTACTTCCTTTTTGCAATCCGTTGTTAATTCTCCTCATGCTTATAGTAAAATAAAGCTTTTACCAAACATATCGTTGATGCCTTGATGCAATCTTATGATGAAAACCTTAATTTGGAAGTTTCTATACCTAGAAAACTTAATGATGAGTGGGAACCTACTATAATGATTAGAATTAAAGATCATGAGTGTTTTGCTTTGTGTGATTTGGGTGCTAGTGTTTCCACGATTCCGAAATCTTTATGTGATATTCTAGGTTTCCATGATCTTGATGATTGCTCTTTAAATTTGCACCTTGCGGATTCCACCATTAAAAAGCCTATGGGAAGGATCAATGATGTTCTCATTTTTGCAAATAGAAATTTGGTGCCCGTGTATTTTATCGTTCTTAATATAGATTGCAATCTTTCTTGCCCTATTATTCTTGGTAGACCTTTCCTTAGAATGATGGGCGCGATTATTGATATGAAGGAAGGGAATATTAGATTCCAATTTCCATTAAAGAAAGGCATGGAGCACTTTCCAAGAAAGAAAGTCAAATTACCTTATGAATCTATCATGCGAGCTACTTATGAATTTAGTGCCAAAGATGGCACCCGTTAGATCTAGCTTTGCTTTTATGCCTAGCTAGGGGCGTTAAACGATAGCGCTAGTTGGGAGGCAACCCAATTTTCTTTAAGTTTTTTGTTTTTGCTCCTGTTTAGTAATAAATCTTGCATCTACCTTCTGTTTAGATGTGTTTTTATGTTTTAATTGGTGTTTGTGCCAAGTAGAACCTATAGGATAACCTATGATGTTAGTTGATTTGATTCTGCTGAAAAACAGAAACTTTGCGCACGAATATAATTTTGTTAAATCACAGAAACGTGATTTTGCGTTGATTCTTTTTGATGCTGTTCAATAAACAAAATTTCCAGGACTTCCCATTTTGGTAGGAGTTTTAGAGTTCCAGAAGTTTGCGTTAGTTACAGATTGCTACAGACTGTTCTGTTTTTGACAGATTCTATTTTTCGTGTGTTGTTTGCTTATGTTGATGCATCTATGGCTAGTAAATTAGTTTATAAACCATAAAGAAGTTGGAATAAAGTAGGTTTAACACCAAAATAAATAAAGAATGAGTTCACTACAGTACCTTATGTGGTGGTTTTGTTTTCTTTCACTAACGGAGCTTATAAGATTTCCTGTTGAGTTTTGTGTTGTGAAGTTTTCAAGTTTTGGGTAAAGCTTTTATGGACTACGGAATAAGGAGTGGCATGAGCCTAAGCTTGGGGATGCCCATGGCACCCCAAGGTATTCAAGGATAGACAAAATCCTAATCTTGGGGATGCCCCGGGAAGGCATCCCCTCTTTCGTCTTCGTTCATTGGTAACTTTACTTGGAGCTATATTTTTATTCGCCACATGATATGTGTTTTCCTTGGAGCATTGTGTATTATATTAATCTTTGCTTTTTAGTTTACCACAATAATCCTTGCTGTACACACCTTTTGGGAGAATCCTACTTGATAGAATTTGCTAGAATACTCTATGTGCTTCACTTATATCTTTTGAGCTTGATAGTTTTTGCTCTAGTGCTTCACTTATATTTTTTAGAGCACGGTGGTGTCTTAATTTTGTAGAAATTTCTAGTCTCTCATGCTTCACTTATATATTTTTGAGAGCCTTTTAGAAAAGCATGATATTTGCTATGGTTATAAAATTGGTCCTAGAATGGTAGGCATCCAAGTTGGGTATAATAAAATCTATCATAGGAAGTGAATTGGATGCTATGATCAATTTGATACTTGATAATTGTTTTGAGATATGGAGGTAGTGATATTAAAGTCATGCTAGTTGGGTGATTATGAATTTAAAGAATGCTTGTGTTTAAGTTAGCAAGTCCCGTAGCATGCATGTATGGTTAAAGTTGTGTAACAAATTTGAAACATGAAGTGTACCTGGCTTGTGCATCCTTATGAGTGGCGGTCGGGGACGAGCGATGGTCTTTTCCTACCAATCTATTCCCCTAGGAGCATGCGCGTAGTGCTTGATTTTTGATGACTTCTAAATTTTTGCAAGAAGTATATGAGTTCTTTTGACAAATGTTGAGTCCATGGATTATATGCACTTTTACCTTTCCTCCATTGCTAGCCTCTTCTGTACCGTGCATTGCCCTTTCTCACCTTGAGAGTTGGTACAAACTTCGCCGGTGCATCCAAACCCCGTGATACGATACGCTCTATCACACATAAACCTCCTTATATCTTCCTCAAAACAGCCACCATACCTACCTATTATGAATTGTGGGTTTAGGATCAAGTTTATCTATGAATAATATTTGAATCTTCTCTGAATTCTTTTATGTATGATTGAGTTATCTTTGCAAGTCTCTTCGAATTATCAGTTTGGTTTGGCCTACTAGATTGATCTTTCTTGCCATGGGAGAAGTGCTTAGCTTTGGGTTCAATCTTGTGGTGTCCTTACCCAGTGACAGAAAGGGTTGCAAGGCACGTATTGTATTGTTGCCATCGAGGATAACAAGATGGGGTTTATATCATACTGCTTGAGTTTATCCCTCTACATCATGTCATCTTGCTTAATGCGTTACTCTGTTCTTATCAACTTAGTACTCTAGATGCAGGCAGGAGTCGGTCAATGTGTGGAGTAATAGTAGTAGATGCAGGCAGGAGTCGGTCTACTTGTTATGGACGTGATGCCTATATACATGATCATGCCTAGATAATCTCATAATTATTCGCTTTTCAATCAATTGCTCGACAATAATTTGTTCACCCACCTAATACTTCTGCTATCTTGAGAGAAGCCACTAGTGAAACCTATGGCCCCCGGGTCTATCTCTTATCATATTTGCTTCCAATCTACCTTTATTTTCATCTTAACTTTTTGCATCTATATTATAAAATACAAAAAATATATTTATCTTATCTTACTACCTTTATTAGATCTCACTTCCGCAAGTGGCCGTGAAGGGATTGACAACCCCTTTATTGTGTTGGTTGCGAGTTCTTTGTTTGTTTATGTAGGTGCGTGGGACTTTTGAGGAGCCTCCTACTGGATTGATACCTTGGTTCTCAAAAACTGAAGGAAATACTTACGCTACTATTGCTGCATCACCCTCTCCTCTTCGAGGAAACTCAATGCAAGCTCAAGACGTAGCACTCAGCTAGCAATTTGGCCCTCGTCCCAGCCCCAATAAAGCAGTGAAATTCGTGCCGCGCGTACACAACTACGCACTTAAAATACCATGGGCACGGACGGAGGCACAACTAGACCTCGGTCCACAATGCGGCTCAACCGCTCCTGGATCCGTACACACTCACTTTTTCTCTTTCTTTCAGGGTTTTCCTCCTCCTGAGGCCTTTTTTGATAAACCTGCTCATCGGACCCATAGCGGGACGGATACACCAAGAAAGCTAGGGGCTCAGACGTACAAGGGAATACCCAGGTAGTCTCTGCTAACGATCGTCATACCTATTTTAAATACCTGCACGCAGCTCGCTCTTGGTCGTGGCATGTTAAATAGCCTTATTTGCTTGTTGCACTACTTGTACACATACGCCTTGATGTATTAATTAAATTACAACAAAAAATAATTTACAGCGTCAGCTCATCACCTAATTTTTCCTTGTCTATTTATTTATTATCAATTGCACCCGTACATTCTGGTACACCTTAATTCGCCAGGGGCTTCATTGTACCCCATAACACCGCGAGAAAGTCCGAACACTTTGACAGTGCAGTCCGGCACCCCGAACTTATAGCATTATATGCATTGGCTCTGAATCATGTCTATGGTCAATAGTTGGGTTGCCCGGCTCCTGTGCTTGCTACCTTACGTTCCGCTATATCGGCTAGGGTAGTAAAGGGAGAACTACTGCGATTGTGTCCCGGTTCTTTCGGACGAGCACCTCAATAGAGAAAGCCGAAAACTGACTGTCATGATGCGGTGAGAGCTGGTCAGCTGTTCGAGAGGTCACAAAATCTTTAACGATTTCTTCTGTATTATGCGATAACTAATGCATCATGCGACGGATCGGTTTTTATCCGATCAGGTGTTTCACAATACCTGAAGTTCGGTCTTCCGAACACTAGGGGCTGCGCCTACCTTCATTTTTCCAAACTCCTATGGCTAAGTGAGGGGGATAAAGCCTTATAGTCCGATTTCCTGGTTTGTCGCGCTAAACACCTCCTTTAAGGACCAAAAATCTAGAGTAAAGAGTGTTTAGATTTATCTGGGGGCAGAAGCCGATGATTGGCCAACTCTCAGAATTAATTTAAAAAACGGCTGCACAGGAGGTAATAATACAAATAACAAGCATTATTTTTACATAACGACCTTGTTTCATATTACATCACAGGATACCATGTATACATTCATGGGAATATAATATCCTTGGCACATTGCTCCCCCACAAGGCGGGATCCCTCCAGGACACTGTCATAATACAACTCGGGCTTGCGGTGCTCTTTCCCTTCAGGCGGTCCTTCGTTCATTAGGT
The DNA here is from genome assembly GCF_018294505.1 of Triticum aestivum. NCBI lineage: Eukaryota > Viridiplantae > Streptophyta > Magnoliopsida > Poales > Poaceae > Triticum > Triticum aestivum. The sequence goes on from NC_057798.1 coordinate 354,242,145, forward strand.
TCACAACATCCATCTTCTCCCAATACACCTTGGCGCGGGTAAAGGCCATTCGCGCACCTTCGATGTAGACCGACCGCTTGATGGCGTCAAGCCGAGGTTAGGTACCAACTAGCCACTTCACGAGTCCGAAGTAGCTGCTGGGAATCGCTTCATCAGGTCATAGCCGGATAATCAAATCCTTGAGGGCTAGTTCGGCCGCCCTATGCAGCTCGACCAGCTGCTTCAGCTGATCGATAAAGGGTACTGGGTATTCCAGTGCAAGATATTGCGACCAGAATAGCTTCTTCGAAGAGCTCCCCTCTTCGGCTCGGTAGAACTTTGCAGTGTCAGACACGGTGTGCGGCAGATCCGCAAACACCCCTGGAGAACTCCAAATACAGGTCAGTAAACAAAATCTTTCCTTCGAGTATTTGCTCTGCATAATAGAGGCCTTACCCGCTGCGATCTTTCGGGCCTCCTGGATTTCCTGGAGGGCGCCTTGGGCTTCATCTCGGGCATCATGTGCGGATTGGCGAGCCTTGGTGAGTTTGGACTCTTGATCCTTTATACTCTGCTCCAAGGTCCCACACTTTCCTATGGCTTCTTGGAGCTCTTATTGAACTTCCATGACCCGGGCCTCGTGGTTCTCATGAGTGGCCTGCTCCTTGGCCGCCTTCTTCTCGGCCTTGGCTACCGCCTTCTTAAGAGCCTCGACTTCGGTCATTGCTCCTATTACATAACACGACATTCTTCAGTCAAAATAACTATTCACTTGTATTTAAATGCAAACAAAGTTATCCCATACCTTGGTTATCCTCCAATTGCTTTTTTACTTGGCCGAGTTCCTTTTCGGCCGCTCCAGTCTCTGCCTTAGCCCGGACACCTCCGCAGTATGAGCGGTTACAGTCAATAACGACGCCTGATCATTCATATAGGTATTTCCTAATTAGTCTCCTACGAAATATATTTGATCCTCTGTCCGGCTTTTTGTTTGAAACACCAAACAGTGTATCAGGGGCTACTATATATATTATGACATTCTTTTAACTTCATTAGTTACCTCAAAGCCTGCTAGAAGGATGGTGCAGTCTTCACTCTGCCCGCTTTTGGCGGACTGGTGTCGGTGGAAACGACACCTATGGGATCACAAGGATCCCTACTACGGTTGCGGGGCACGGGGTCGTGAGAAGAGCGGGATCAACAGTCAGCACAAGCACATGGGTCGTTTACCCAGGTTCGGGCCGCAAGGATGCGTAATACCCTAATCCTGCTTTGGTGTGTATATTCGTGATCTTGGAGTTCTTGAGCTAGCTACAATGAGTGTAACTTGTCCAAGGGTCCGAATCCTTCTCCTGGATGCTTCGGGCCTCCTTTTATAGTCAAAGGGGATCGCCTTAGTGGCACACAGGAGGTGGAATCGGTGTACTATGGCTAAGCCTATCGTTTGGCTATTAAGAGACAAGACGCATTAAATGCACCTCTAATGTGTCCTCTTGCTTTACTGCTGCTTCGCCTGCTTTGACACGCACCCAGGCCAGCGAGGCGCTCAGCGCCATGTACGTTGGCAGATTGTTGAGGTGGCGCGGTGGTAGGGCTTTCATGAAGATTTGCATGCCACCATGTAGGAATGCGCTGAGTTGGCTTGGAAGCCTCACGTCGACACGCAGGTGCCTGCCTAGCTGGTGGGCTGGCAGCTGCATGGGAGCGGCGGTGGAAACTTGGCGGGCGTGGGCCTAGCTGTGTCCCCACGGATGTCCTTGGCAAGGGCCTTGCCGGGGCCCCGGCAAGGGTCTTGCCGTGGTGTTGTGGTCGTCCCCGGCAAGGATCTTGATGGGGGTCTTGTGGGTTTCCTCGGCAAGAATCTCGCTGAGGTTCATCGTCTTCTAATCCTCATCTGACTTGGAGTGTTTATTGTCTTCATGAAGATCTGCATGCCATCACGAAGGCGCCTCCCGAGCCTTGGTCCCAACGTGGTTGGTGGTGTTGGAAAACTTGGGGCTCAAGGGTGGTGCACCTCACTGGCATTGGGCAAGCTGCCCCGGCAAGGTCCTTGCCGGGGCCATTGGGGCCGCCCCGGCAAGGGTCTTGCCAGGGGAACCCACCTTGCCTTCTGGCTCTTCGTGTCTCTGTCTTAGCGTTGCCTTGACCACCTTGTGGCATTGATTCCTTGTCCCTGCCCTGCTTAAGTGCGACCGCAAGTGTGGCTCTGACTGCCCGTGCATAGGTAAAGGGGTACAAAGTAGTGCCCTTACTTCTGTACATCGACAGGAGCCCCTGGGTCTAGGCCACACATAAGCGCAACACCTTGTTGGGCCACGCCCAAAATGGTGCGCTGGCAGGAGGGGTTGATTTTATTGAGGTGATTTCTACGCCCGCTGCGCTTCCCCACGATCCGCGTTGAATGCATGATGCGGGGATCGTGCACGGGGGTGATCGAAGCACGCTGGCGTCATCTTGCGGTGAACAGTAAAGAGGCAGCTTACGTGTCCCTTCGAGACCGCAGGGCTGCCGCTCATTTACTCTCCATGCCTGGGAACCGTCGTTCCAAGCGTCCCCTTACGCCCGCCCCTTGTGCCATGTATGCTGCATGCACGGTGCAGGGCGGGTGACAGGCGCGCGGAATATGGGAAGGCGTGCGCGCGTGGGTCGATACCCACACACCTTCAATTTGGCTGGGAGGGCGGTCGACGGCCTCGCCCGCGGTCACCTTAATGAACTGGATTGGCTGAGAGGGGCGGCCGAGCCCAGACCCCGCCCCTTTATAAGGAGGGGAGCGGGAGGGACGACACTCCCCAGTCCTTCGCCATCCGCCTCTTCCCGTCCTTGCTTCTTCCTCCCTTCTGCCATGGTGAGAGGGCGTGCTGACGCTTCGACGGTGGCGGCAAGGGTCATTGCTCGACAACGCGCTGCTCCTCCCCAAGAGCCTGTGGCGGCGGAACCAGCCGCGAGGGAAAGGGGGAGGGGGCGAGGCCGAGGCCGCCGTGGAGCTCGGGGAAGAGGAGGACGGGGTGGCGCATTGGCCTCGCCTACGCCAACGGTCCTTCCCCCAATGGAGGGCCATGTCGGGGACTAGCCCCGCGAATTCTTCATCAGGCTGCGTCGGCCGTCGCATCGTCGTCTCCGTCTCCCTACTCCATTCGCTCGAGATATGGAGCTCTACCGACCGCAGGCGCTGAGGCTGCACATGAGGGGCTGCGGGAACAGCGACACATGGGCCGACGTTGATTTCCCAGCCCCTCACGTCATGTATCTTTACCATGGATGGAAAACCTTCGCTCGCATCCACAGCCTGACAGCGGGGCTCATTCTCTACTTCAAGTTAATGGATAATGGCCTCCTCTCCATCAAGGTCTTCGGCGATTTCGGAACTCTCCTGAAGTGCTGCGTGGAGAGCTCCTCGGATGATGAAGTCTCATCCTCAAGCGAGAGTGACGAGGAGGACAGCGGCTGCAACAATGAGGGTAGCAGGCAAGAGGATGACAGGTTCGACTAGGTGTTGGACCCGCCGCCCTGGGGCAGTGCCGGCAGCAGCAGCATTTGCATCGGGTTCCTTCTCCCAATGGAGCCGACTCCTTGAACTTCTCGGGTTCGTCTCCTTGGGAGGCTGGCGTTGGAAGGCCGGAGAAGGCAAAGAAGGCAGGTGGCAGGCCGTCAAGTCGGAGTACGATGGCACCGACGCCTTAGTAGCATATTGACGGATTGTTGCCTCATCTTCCAGCCTTTGTCCCGGCACCATCATCACCAGCCCTCCCCTAGGCGGCCACTAGCATGTTCTCTTGGCGCCTTCTACTGGTCGTAACTCTCCTAGGCGCTCCTCCTACCCTCTTGCCTTCTTGTTCCGTTTCCTGAGGAGAGGGACAAGAAAGGCATTACGGGCACCTTATCTTTTTTTTAGCTTGTAAGCGTACGGGCCTTAGTTAGATTTAAAACTTGTAATCCCCCTGCTCATGTTTACATTCCGTACAAACTGTACCTGTGTGGAATGTATTAATGAAAAAGGGTGCTTGCCGGGTCTTGCGCGTGTGAGCAAAGCCCATACCAAGGAACGAATCTTTTGTTATTTTTAACATAAACATCATTGCCCGGCAGCAGGCCTTGCCATTCCCCTACTCCATTTGAGCACACCCACGCCTTTGGCGGAGGAAGGGGTGAAGTAGGGGTGGGCCCTATGTTTGCTTCCTTGCCGCCGCGGCTACAACCCAATTCCGAACCAAGAAGAGGTTCTCGGATGGCAGGAATGGAGGGAGCACGACAGCCTTGGAATAAAACGAGGCTTCATACGTCCCAATTTTTATACGAAAATGCATAACAGGGGATAGGAAAACTTATCTGAATCCACAGTCCCCGGCAACTCTAGCTTGCCGTGGGTGGACCTTTGTGTCTTCAGCCCCCGGCAAGCCAACTTTTTTCCTTCCTTCCACTTAGCTTGGCGGAAACATCTATGTACCCTGCAAACCAAAGAGGATGGACAGGAACAAAGAGACGCAAACTTGACCTCTATGCTAGGGGTTAGTCGCCGCTAAGCACTATCAACCCTAACCGAGGGAGATACTCAATCTAGCATGCATACTATAACTTAGGGCGCCAACGCTTCGATTATTTATGCTCAGGGTCTGTGCCTGGCTTCGTACAGAGGGTTACATGCCTTTTAGGCAAGGCTTGTACAAAACGTGGCTTGCTGGGGGGCCTGGCAGCTGCGCTTTATGGGTAAAAATTGCGAAGATGCTCGATGTTCTAGGAGTTGCTCACTGGAATGGCATCTTCGGCCTCTAGGCGGACTGCGCCATGCCTGGTGACTCGTGTTACCCGATAAGGGCCTTCCCACTTTGGCATCAACTTGCAGGAATTCTTGGCCAACTGAACGTGCCAAAGAATAAGGTCGCCTTCCTCAAAGCTTCGGGAATGAACCTTGCGGCTATGGTAGCGGCGCCGTCAGATATCAGGTTTCGGCAAAACCCTTTAGGTTCGAACCCTGGGGTGCACGCAAAGATCTTCCCCCTACCAATCCACGTCCCAACGCCTCGCCGTGAATCTAAGCTACACGATGAACAACACAAGGGACGCAAGGTTTATACTAGTTCCGGCCACCGTTGTGGTGTAATACCCTACTCTAGTTCTGGTGTGGTGGATTGCCTCTGGGGCTGATGATGAATAATACAGGGGAAGGACAGCCTCGCGAGAGGTGTTCTTGAGCTGGTGCGGTGTTCTACTTGCGATGGATGTTCCCGCCTCTAGATGAGATTTTCCTCCCTTCTACTGTGGTGGCTAACTCTATTTATAAAGGCGCTGGTCCTCTTCCCAAATATCGAGCGGGAAGGGAGCCAAAACCGGTCATTTTAAAGGGGAACAGCTAGTACAAGTTATCCTGACTAAAGTTGGTCTTCGACTGCCAAAGGCACTGGCGATGACGCCGTCTTGGGCGCCACGGTGACCTCCATCCTGCCGCTTGCTAGTCTTGGTCTCGTTGCACCGATATGGTAACCTTTGCTTGATGCCTCGGTACTCCGCGCGTGCGCTTGCCCCCTTTGCACCAAAGAGGAAGCGAGGACGCTGCGCAGGCTGGCGCCCGCCTGGCGCCTGCCTGGTCTTGATCGTCATGGCTTGCGTCATGAGCACCTCGCGAGGTACCCCTGTCTTGATCTATCCGCCTCCTCGCGAGCCTGCCTGGTGAGGCCGCCCCTGAGGAAGCCTTGCGCCGTTCGCCCCGCGAGGCTTGGCCCCTCGCGAGGGTCTTGAGCTTGGGTTTATGAAGACGAGCCGTACTGGGCTACCGCCCGAGCCACGCCGTAGGCCGCAGGCAGGCAAGTCTGGGACCCCCGTTTCCAGAATGCCGACAGTAGCCCCCGGGCCCAAGGCGTGCTCGGACTGGGCTTAGCAGCGAAGCGAAAGGGCAAGTGCGGAGCACCGCAGGCCCCAACAGCCTGCAGCCTTGGTCGCCGCGTGGCGGTTGATTGGACGTGGGCGTCTCCGCTTTCCCACGCTGCCTCGGCAACTGCTCGATTTGACGAGTCCCTACTGCATGCAAAGAGAGTCATGATTACCTGTGATCGTGGAGGCCGACGGTTGGCCTCCCTTGGGCTATAAATGTGGGGAGGTGTGCAGGCCCCCACCGCACATCTTCCTTCTCCCGCCTGCTTCTTCTTCCTCTTTGCTCAAGTTGCCTGCCGTATCCCATGGCACCGACGAAGAGGTTCTCGGCCGCGGAGAAGGGGAAAGCTTGCCAGGAAGGGCCTAGCTCCCCTCCGCCCAAGCACGACCGAGGTCATCCACGCAAGCACCCCGTGACTCCTGCACCGGCTCCTCGTGGTTGCGGCGGTGGTCCCTCGCACGTTGATGGCCGCTCGGTGGGCGTGGGAAGACGCGTCGTGGTTGCGTGGCCTCCCCGGCCACACATTCACTCGGCAGAGGTGCTGCTGGAGTTTGTCGTGTGCTCGGCAGATCCGACCGGCAACTGGCTCCAGCTCCCCCGCTTCTTTGCCGGCGAACTGCTGGCCGCTGTCCCTGGTGGGCTCTGGCTGCAGGCGGACTGTTCCTGCAGCAGGGCTTCCTGGGTCACGGTGGAGATCTTCGTCGTCGGGAACGTGGCCTTGGCCCGTGGCTGGCAGACGTGCACTTCAAGTTTGACGGCGACGCAACCCTCTACATGAGGGTGTTCGGAGAAGACGGCCGCCGTGTCGGGTGCTATCCTGAAGACGATGACAGCGACCGGGTGCTTGGCCTTGGCGGCGGCCGTGACGAGGACGAAGGCGAGCCCGCTCCTGGCAGCGCCCGTAGCTCGCTAAGCTTCAGCGGCTCCTCCTCTGGTGACAGCTCCTCCAGCGGTGGCCATGACCAGCCACCGTGCCGCCGCGCCTGCTTCGAGGGTGGTAGCGGGTCGTCCCGTCACCGCGCCTCGGTGAAGCATGAGGAGGAGTCTGATTGAGCTCGGGAGGGCGGTGCAGATCCCTCCTCGCGAGCCGTTGCGGGGCACATCGTGTTTATTTTGTTTACCTCCTTTTCCTGCATTGAGTGAGAGAGAAGTATGGAGCCCCGTGGGTGCCTGCACGACTATTGCCCTTAATTATCATAATATTTCTATCATTCCCATGCTGTGTCGTGGCATTGGGGCCATGTGGTTGCGCATAGGAACAACTTAGCTTGGGGGGTTCACCGCTGTTTCCGCCTCGCGAGGTACTTGCCTGAGGCCCGCCGAGCATCTTAAGGTCTGCAAAAATCAGTCAGGAGAGTAGCTTTCGAACCTTTGTCACGTGGGTGACCAGCCTAGGTCCTGCGTTTCACGTTGCGATGCCATGGGGCATGGACCGGGAGGGTTGCTCCTGCTGCGAACTAGAGTGAGGGAGCCTCACAAAATTAGGAGAGGAAAAGGCTCACGAGGGCGCCCGCGTAGCCCCCTCGCGAGGCTAGCAAGGAGGAGAACAAGCCGAGCGAAAGCCAGAGATAGAGAACATGGGTAGGGGACGGCAAACAACACTAGAAACAACTCCAATAAAAGTTCAGATGAGGGAGAACAAGCTAACTGCGGAAAGCAAATGAAAATCTGCGTCCGGCACCTAGTCTAGTCTTCAACGTCTTCTCACCAGCGCGGAGCTAAGTGCTGCCACTGGGCTTGGGCGGGAGCCCCTGAGGTGCAAGGGCGGCTCTCCGGAGACTCCGGGGCATGTACATCCCCAACTCATTATTACGTGAGAGTGTCACGGGCGGCGAGCTTCACAGGCACTGGGCCTTCTTCACAGGCACCGGGCCATTCTTGGGGCGGCAAGCTTCACAGACACCAGGCCTTATTTATAGGCACTGGGCCCTTCTTCACAGGCACTGGGCCCTTCTTCATAGGCACCAGGCCTTCTTTACAAGCACTGTGCCTTACTTCACAGGCACCGGGCCTTCCTTACAGGCACTGGGCCATACTTCACAGGCAACGGGCCTTCTTTACAGGCACTGGGCCTTACTTCATGGGTAGAACCTCCGGAGGTGTCGGTGTACAAAAGTAGGGGCTCTGCTTTTGACCCCTTTACTTGTGCACGGGCAGTCAGAGCCACCCGCCATGGCCACGCATAACAGGGCAGGAAAGGGAAGCCGGAGAAAAGCCGAAGGCACAAGACAAACAAAGCAACGACAAGGACCAAGGCCACAAAGATCGGATGGACGAAGCAAGTTTCCCTGGCAAGGACCTGTTGGAAATATGCCCTAGAGGCAATAATAAAATGGTTATTATTATATTTCCTTGTTCATGATAATTGTCTATTGTTCATGCTATAATTGTGTTATCCGGAAATCGTAATACATGTGTGAATATATAGACCACAACACGTCCCTAGTGAGCCTCTAGTTGACTAGCTCGTTGATCAACAGATAGTCATGGTTTCCTGACTATGGACATTGGATGTCATTGATAACGGGATCACATCATTAGGAGAATGATGTGATGGACAAGACCCAATCCTAAGCATAGCACAAGATCGTAGTTCGTTTCGCTAGAGCTTTTCCAAATGTCAAGTATCATTTCCTTAGACCATGAGATTGTGAAACTCCCGAATACCGTCAGAGTGCTTTGGGTGTGCCAAACGTCACAACGTAACTGGGTGACTATAAAGGTAAACTACGGGTATCTCCGAAAGTATCTGTTGGGTTGGCACGAATCAAGACTGGGACTCTGTATGACGGAGAGGTATCTCTGGGCCCACTCGGTAATGCATCATCATAATGAGCTCAATGTGACCAAGTGTCTGGTCACGGGATCATGCATTATGGTACGAGTAAAGTGACTTGCCGATAACGAGATTAAACGAGGTATTGGGATACCGACGATCGAATCTCGGGCAAGTAATGTACCGATTGACAAAGGGAATTGTATACGGGATTGATTGAATCCTCGACATCGTGGTTCATCCGATGAGATCATCGAGGAGCATGTGGGAGCCAACTTGGGTATCCAGATCCCGCTGTTGGTTATTGACCGGAGAGGCGTCTTGGTCATGTCTGCATGTCTCCCGGACCCGTAGGGTCTACACACTTAAGGTTCGGTGATGCTAGGGTTGTTGAGATATTAGTATGCAGTAACCCGAAAGTTGTTCGGAGTCCTGGATGAGATCCCGGATGTCACGAGGAGTTCCTGAATGGTCCGGAGGTGAAGATTTATATATAGGAAGTTCAGTCTCGGCCATCAGGAAAGTTTCGGGGGTCACCGGCATTGTACCGGGACCAGCGGAAGGGTCCCGGGGGTCCACCGGGTGGGGCCACCTATCCCGGAGGGCCCCATGGGCTGAAGTGGGAGGGGAACCGGCCCTTGGTGGGCTAGTGCACCCCCCTTGGGCCCCCCCTGTGCCTAGGGTTGGAAACCCTAGGGGTGGGGGGCGCCTCATTTGCCTTGGGGGGCAAGCCACCCCCTTGGCCGCCCCCCCCCCCTTGGAGATTGGATCTCCTAGGGCCGGCGCCCCCTAGGGGCCCTATATATAGTGGGGGGAGGGAGGTCAGCCGCACCCTAGCCCGTGGCGCCTCCCTCTCCCTCCCGTGACACCTCTCCCTCTCGCTGTGCTTGGCGAAGCCCTGCCGAGATCGCTGCTGCATCCACTACCACGCCGTCGTGCTGCTGGATCTCCATCGACCTCTCCTTCCCCCTTGCTGGATCAAGAAGGAGGAGACGTCTTCCCAACCGTACGTGTGTTGAACGCGGAGGTGCCGTCCGTTCGGCGCTAGGATCTCCGATGATTTGGATCACGACGAGTACGACTCCCTCAACCCCGTTCTCTTGAACGCTTCCGCGCGTGATCTACAAGGGTATGTAGATGCACTCCTCTCTCTCATTGTTAGATGACTCCATAGATTGATCTTGGTGAAGCGTAGAATTTTTATATTTTCTGCAACGTTCCCCAACAGTGGCATCATGAGCTACGTCTATGCGTAGTTACTATGCACGAGTAGAACACAAACTTGTTGTGGGCGTAGATGTTGTCAATTTTCTTGCCACTACTAGTCTTATCTTGCTTCGACGGCATCGTGGGATGAAGCGGCCCGGACCGACCTTACACGTACGCTTACGTGAGACAGGTTCCACCGACTGACATGCACTAGTTGCATAAGGTGGCTAGCGGGTGTCTGTCTCTCCCACTATAGTTGGAGCGGATTCGATGAAAAGGGTCCTTATGAAGGGTAAATAGAAACCTATAGAAACGTTCTTGCTAGAAACCTATATAAGCCACGTAAAAACATGCAACAACAATTAGAGGACGTCTAACTTGTTCTTGCAGCATGTGCCTTGTGATGTGATATGGCCAAAAGGATGTGATGAATGATATATGTGATGTATGAGATTGATCATGTTCTTGTAATAGAAATCACGACTTGCATGTCGATGAGTATGACAACCGGAAGGAGCCATAGGAGTTGTCTTTATTTTTTGTATGACCTGCGTGTCATTGAATAACGCCATGTAAATTACTTTACTTTATTGCTAAACGCGTTAGCCATAGAAGTAGAAGTAATCGTTGGCGTGACAACTTCATGAAGACACGATGATGGAGATCATGGTATCATGCCGGTGACGAAGATGATCATGGCGCCCCGAAGATGGAGATCAAAGGAGCAATATGATATTGGCCATATCATGTCACTATTTGATTGCATGTGATGTTTATCATGTTTTACATCTTATTTGCTTAGAACGACGATAGCTTAAATAAGATGATCCCTCACAATAATTTCAAGAAAGTGTTCCCCCTAACTGTGCACTGTTGCGAAGGTTCGTTGTTTTGAAGCACCACCTGATGATCGGGTGTGATAGATCCTAAGGTTCGAATACAACGGGTGTAAGCCAGATTTACACATGCAATACACTTAGGTTGACTTGACGAGCCTAGCATGTACAGACATGGCCTCGGAACACGGAAGACCGAAAGGTCAAGCATGAGTCGTATAGAAGATACGATCAACATGAAGATGTTCACCGATGATGACTAGTCCGTCTCACGTGATGATCGGACACGGCCTAGTTGACTCGGATCATGTTTCAGTTAGATGACTAGAGGGATGTTTGTCTGAGTGGGAGTTCATTGAATAATTTTATTAGATGAACTTAATTATCATGAACTTAGTCTAAAATCTTTACAATATGTCTTGTAGATCAAATGGCCCACGCTAATGTTGCCCTCAACTTGCTGAAAGATTATGGCAGCAACTATACGGACTGGGTCCGGAACCTGAGGATCATCCTCATAGCTGCAAAGAAAGATTATGTCCTAGAAGCATCGCTAGGTGAAGCACCAATCCTAGAGAACCAAGACGTTATGAACGCTTGGCAGTCTCGTGCTGATGTACTCCCTCGTTCAGTGCGGCATGCTTTACAGCTTAGAACCAGGGCTCCAAAAGCGTTTTGAGCAACACGGAGCATATGAGATGTTCAAAGAGCTGAAAATGGCCAAGCTCATGCCCGGGTCGAGAGATATGAAGTCTCCGACAAGTTCTTCAGTTGTAAGATGGAGGAAAATAGTTCAGTCAGTGAGCACATACTCAAAATGTCTGGGTTGCACAACCGCTTGACTCAGCTGGGAGTAAATCTCCCGGATGACGCGGTTATTGACAGAATCCTTCAGTCGCTTCCACCGAGCTACAAGAGCTTTGTGATGAAGTTCAATATGCAGGGGATGGAAAAGACCATTCCTGAGGTATATTCAATGCTGAAATTAGCGGAGGTAGAGATCAAAAAGGAACATCAAGTGTTGATGGTGGATAAAACCACTAAGTTCAAGAAAGGCAAGGGTAAGAAGAACTTCAAGAAGGACGGCAAGGGAGTTGCCGCGCCTGGTAAGCCAGTTGCCGGGAAGAAGTCAAAGAATGGACCCAAGCCTGAGACTGGGTGCTTTTATTGCAAGGGAAGTGGTCACTGGAAGCGGAACTGCCCCAAGTACTTAGCGGACAAGAAGTCCGGCAACACCAAAGGTATATGTGATATACATGTTATTGATGTGTACCTTACCAGCACTCGTAGTAGCTCATGGGTATTTGATACCGGTGCGGTTTCTCATATTTGTAACTCAAAGCAGGAGCTGCAGAATAAGCGGAGACTGGCGAAGGACGAGGTGACGATGCACATCGGGAATGGTTCCAAGGTCGATGTGATCGCCGTCGGCACACTACCTCTACATTTACCTACGAGATTAGTTTTAAACCCCAATAATTGTTATTTAGTGCCAGCTTTGAGCATGAACATTGTATCTGGATCTCGTTTAATGCAAGATGGCTACTCATTTAAATCCAAGAATAATGGTTATTCTATTTATATGAGAGATATGTTTTATGGTCATGGCCCGCTGGTCAATGGTTTATTCTTAATGAATGTCGAACATGATGTTACACATATTCATAGTGTGAATACCAAAAGATGTAAGGTTGATAACGATAGTCCCACATACTTGTGGCACTGCCGCCTTGGTCACATTGGTGTCAAGCGCATGAAGAAGCTCCATGCTGATGGACTTTTAGAGTCTCTGGATTATGAATCGTTTGACACATGCGAACCATGCCTCATGGGAAAAATGACCAAGACTCCGTTCTCTGGAACAATGGAGCGAGCAACCAACTTATTGGAAATCATACATACTGATGTGTGCGGTCCAATGAGCATTGAGGCTCGCGGAGGCTATCGTTATGTTCTCACTCTCACTGATGACTTGAGTAGATATGGGTATGTCTACTTAATGAAACACAAGTCTGAGACCTTTGAAAAGTTCAAGGAATTTTAGAATGAGGTAGAGAATCAACATGACCGAAAGATAATGTTCTTACGATCAGATCGTGGGGGAGAATATTTAAGTCACAAATTTGGTACGCACTTGAGGAAATGCGGAATCATTTCACAACTCACGCCGCCTGGAACACCTCAGCGTGACGGTGTGTCCGAACGTCGTAATCACACTCTGTTGGATATGGTGCAATCTATGATGTCACTTACCAATTTACCACTATCATTTTGGGGATACGCTCTAGAGACAGCTACATTCACTTTAAATAGGGCACTGTCTAAATCCGTTGAGACGACACCGTATGAATTATGGTTCGGGAAGAAACCTAAGCTGTCGTTTCTAAAAGTTTGGGGATGCGATGCTTATGTCAAGAAACTTCAACCTGAAAAGCTCGAACCCAAGTTGCAAAAATGCGTCTTCATAGGATACCCTAAGGAAACCATTGGGTATACCTTCTACCTAAGACCCGAGGGCAAGATCTTTGTTGCCAAGAATGGGTCCTTTCTGGAGAAAGAGTTTCTCTCGAAAGAAGTAAGTGGGAGGAAAGTGGAACTTGATGAAGTACTACCTCTTGAACCGGTAAGTAGCGCAGCTCAAGAAGATGTTCCTGTGGTGCCTGCACCGACTAGAGAGGAAATTAATGATGATGATCAAGGTACTTCAGATCAAGTCAGTACTGAACTTCGTAGGTCCACGAGGACACGTTCCACACCAGAGTGGTATGGCAACCCTGTCCTGGAAATCATGTTGTTAGACAATGGTGAACCTTCGAACTATGAAGAAGCAATGGCGGGCCCAGATTCCAACAAATGGCTTGAAGCCATGCAATCCGAGATAGGATCCATGTATGAAAACAAAGTATGGACTTTGACAGACTTGCCCGATGATCGGCGAGCAATAGAAAACAAATGGATCTTTAAGAAGAAGACGGACGTGGATGGTAATGTTACCATCTATAAAGCTCGACTTGTCGCTAAGGGTTATCGACAAGTTCAAGGGGATGACTACGATGAGACTTTCTCTCCCATAGCGAACCTAAAGTCCGTCCGAATCATGTTAGCAATTGCCGCATACTATGATTATGAGATATGGCAAATGGATGTCAAAACGGCATTCCTTAACAACCATCTTAAGGAAGAACTGTATATGATGCAGCCAGATGGTTTTGTCGATCCTGAGAATGCTAACAAGGTATGCAAACTCCAGCGCTCCATCCATGGGCTGGTGCAAGCATCTCGGAGTTGGAACATTCGCTTTAATGAAATGATCAAAGCGTTTGGGTTTATGCAGACTTACGGAGAAGCCTGCGTTTACAAGAAAGTGAGTGGGAGCTCTGTAGCATTTCTCATATTATATGTGGATGACATACTTTTGATGGGAAATGATATAGAACTTTTGGACATCATTAAGGCCTACTTGAATAAGTGTTTTTCAATGAAGGACCTTGGAGAAGCTGCTTACATATTACGCATCAAGATCTACAGAGATAGATCAAGACGCCTCGTAGGTCTTTCACAAAGCACATACCTTGATAAGATATTGAAGAAGTTCAATATGGATCAGTCCAAGAAGGGGTTCTTGCCTGTATTGCAAGGTGTGAAATTGAGCTCGGCTCAATGCCTGACCATGGCAGAAGATAGAGAAAAGATGAGTGTCGTCCCCTATGCCTCAGCCATAGGGTCTATCATGTATGCCATGACCTGTACCAGACCTGATGTAAACCTTGCCGTAAGTTTGGTAGGAAGGTATCAAGTAATCCTGGCATGGAACACTGGACAGCGGTCAAGAACATCCTGAAGTACCTGAAAAGGACTAAGGATTTGTTTCTCGTATATGGAGGTGACGAAGAGCTCGTCGTAAAGGGTTACGTCGACGCTAGCTTCGACACAGATCTGGATGACTCTAAGTCACAAACCGGATACATGTATATTTTGAATGGTGGGGCAGTAAGCTGGTGCAGTTGCAAGCAAAGCGTCGTGGCGGGATCTACATGTGAAGCGGAGTACATGGCAGCCTCGGAGGCAGCGCATGAAGCAATCTGGGTGAAGGAGTTCATCACTGACCTAGGAGTTATACCCAATGCGTCGGGGCCGATCACACTCTTCTGTGACAACACTGGAGCTATTGCACTTGCCAAGGAGCCCAGGTTTCACAAGAAGACCAGGCACATCAAGCGTCGCTTCAACTCCATTCGTGAAAATGTTGAAGATGGAGACATAGATATTTGTAAAGTACATACGGACCTGAATATAGCAGATCCGTTGACTAAACCTCTCCCTAGAGCAAAACATGATCAACACCAGAACGCTATGGGTGTTCGATTCATCACAATGTAACTAGATTATTGACTCTAGTGCAAGTGGGAGACTGTTGGAAATATGCCCTAGAGGCAATAATAAAATGTTTATTATTATATTTCCTTGTTCATGATAATTGTCTATTGTTCATGCTATAATTGTGTTATCCGGAAATCGTAATACATGTGTGAATATATAGACCACAACACGTCCCTAGTGAGCCTCTAGTTGACTAGCTCGTTGATAAACACATAGTCATGGTTTCCTGACTATGGACATTGGATGTCATTGATAACGGGATCACATCATTAGGAGAATGATGTGATGGACAAGACCCAATCCTAAGCATAGCACAAGATCGTAGTTCGTTTCGCTAGAGCTTTTCCAAATGTCAAGTATCATTTCCTTACACCATGAGATTGTGAAACTCCCGGATACCATAGGAGTGCTTTGGGTGTGCCAAACGTCACAAGTAACTGGGTGACTATAAAGGTACACTACGGGTATCTCCGAAAGTATCTGTTGGGTTAGCACGAATCGAGACTGGGATTTGTCACTCTGTATGACGGAGAGGTATCTCTGGGCCCACTCGGTAATGCATCATCATAATGAGCTCAATGTGACCAAGTGTCTGGTCACGGGATCATGCATTATGGTACGAGTAAAGTGACTTGCCGGTAACGAGATGAAACAAGGTATTGGGATACCGACGATCGAATCTCGGGCAAGTAACGTACCGATTGACAAAGGGAATTGTATACGGGATTGATTGAATCCTCGACATCGTGGTTCATCCGATGAGATCATCGAGGAGCATGTGGGAGCCAACATGGGTATCCAGATCCTGCTGTTGGTTATTGACCGGAGAGGCGTCTCGGTCATGTCTGCATGTCTCCCGAACCCGTAGGGTCTACACACTTAAGGTTCGGTGACGCTAGGGTTGTTGAGATATTAGTATGCAGTAACCCGAGAGTTGTTCGGAGTCCCGGATGAGATCCCGGACGTCACGAGGAGTTCCGGAATGGTCTAAAGGTGAAGATTTAAATATAGGAAGTTCAATTTCGGCCATCGGAAAAGTTTCGGGGGTCACCAGTATTGTACCGGGACCACCGGAAGGGTCCCAGGGGTCCACCTTGTGGGGCCACCTATCCCGAAGGGTCCCATGGGCTGAAGTGGGAGGGGAACCAGCCCCTGGTGGGCTGGTGCGCCCCCCTTGGGCCCCCCTGCGCCTAGGGTTGGAAACCCTAGGGGTGGGGGGCGCCTCACTTGCCTTGGGGGGCAAGCCACCCCCTTGGGCGCCGCCCCCCATAGGGGCCCTATATATAGTGGGGGGAGGGAGGGAAGTCGCACCCTAGCCCCTAGCGCCTCCCTCTCCCTTCGGTGACACCTCTCCCTCTTGCTGTGCTTGGCGAAGCCCTGCCGAGATCGCTGCTGCATCCACCACCACGCCGTCGTGCAGCTGGATCTCCATCAACCTCTCCTTCCCCCTTGCTGGATCAAGAAGGAGGAGACGTCTTCCCAACCGTACGTGTGTTGAACGCGGAGGTGCCATCCGTTTGGTTCTAGGATCTCCGATGATTTGGATCACGACGAGTACGACTCCCTCAACCCCGTTCTCTTGAACGCTTCCGCGCGCGATCTACAAGGGCATGTAGATGCACTCCTCTCTCTCGTTGCTAGATGACTCCATAGATTGATCTTGGTGAAGCGTAGAATTTTTTTATTTTCTGCAACGTTCCCCAACGGTACCCTTGCCGGGGCAGCCTCAGCGACCCCGGCAAGACTCTTGCCGGGGCAGCCCGCCCACACCAACTGAGTGAGCACCTTTGAGCCCACCAACGCTAAACAAACACATTGGACAAGGCTCGGGAGGCACCTCTGTGGTGGCATGCAGATCTTTGTGAAGACAAAGAATAGTCAAGATCAAATGAGGATAGGAAGGAAACCATCCTCACCGAAGAAAACGACAAGACCCCCGGCAAGATCCTTGCCGGTGACGCCAGCGCGCCACAGCAAGACCCTTGCCGGGCCACCCGACACGACCCTCGCCAAGCGCGCCAGCGGGGCCACTGCCAAGCCCACTCCAGCCAAGACTCCGCCACCGTTCGCATGCAGCTGCCGACCCAACCAGCTGGGCACGCACCTGCATGGCAACATGCAGCCCTTTGTGGAGGCTCCACCACCGCGCCACCTCAACTGCCTGCCTGCCTACATGGCACCACATGCATCACTGGCCAGGGCGCGTGTCAAAGCAAGGAGGAGCGGCAACAGACGGGATGGGCCTCGCTTCCGTCCCTGATAAAGTGAAGGGACACCTAAGCCTCGCATTAAATGCGCTTTGTCCTGTAATACCAGTGTAGGACCTTGAAGTATGTCTAGAGGGGGGTGATTAGACTACTTGACCAATAAAAACTTAACCTTTTCCCAATTTTAGAGTTTGGCAGATTTTAGCTATTTTAGGACAAGTCAAGCAATCACCACACAATACAAGCAAGCATGCAAAGAGTGTATAGGCAGCGGAAATTAAAGCATGCAACTTGCAAGAAAGTAAAGGGAAGGGTTTGGAGGATTCAAACGCAATTGGAGAGATGGATGTTTTTGGCGTGGTTCCGATAGGTGGTGCTATCATACATCCACGTTGATGGAGACTTCAACCCACGAAGGGTAACGGCTGCGCGAGTCCACGGAGGGCTCCACCCACGAAGGGTCCACGAAGAAGCAACCCTGTCTATCCCACCATGGCCGTCGCCCATGAAGGACTTGCCTCACTAGCGGTAGATCTTCACGAAGTAGGCGATCTCCTTGCCCTTACAAACTCCTTGGTTCAACTCCACAATCTTGTCGGAGGCTCCCAAGTGACACCTAGCCAATCTAGGAGACACCACTCTCCAAGAAGTAACAAATGGTGCGTTGATGATGAACTCCTTGCTCTTGTGCTTCAAATGATAGTCTCCCCAACACTCAACTCTCTCTCATAGGATTTGGATCTGGTGGAAAGAGG
The DNA here is from genome assembly GCF_018294505.1 of Triticum aestivum. NCBI lineage: Eukaryota > Viridiplantae > Streptophyta > Magnoliopsida > Poales > Poaceae > Triticum > Triticum aestivum. The sequence goes on from NC_057798.1 coordinate 354,260,156, forward strand.
GTTTGAGTGGAAAGCAACTTGGGGAAGGCTAGAGATCAAGATTCATATGGTAGGAATGGAATATCTTGGCCTCAACACATGCGTTGGTGGTTCTCTCTCAGAAATTGTAAGTTGGAAGTGTAGGTTTAGTCTGATGGCTCTCTCCACGAATGAAGAGGAGGTGGAGGGGTATATATAGCCTCCGCACAAAATCTAACCGTTACACACAATTTACCAAACTCGGTGGGACCGAACAGTTAAACTCGGTCGGACCGATTTAGTAAACCTAGTGACCGTTAATGATTTTCGGTGGGACCGACATGCATCTCGATGAGACCGATTCTGTTAGGGTTAGGGCATAATGTAATCTCGGTAAGACCGATTACACAAACTCGGTAAGACCGATTTTGGTAATAAGCTTTCCAGAGAGTTGGTCAGGTAAACTCGATGGGACCGATTTGCTCTTTTCGGTGAGACCGAAATGTTACAAAAAGGAAACAGAGAGTTTACATTGCAATCTCGGTGGGACCGATCACTCACTTCGGTTAGACCGAAACGTTAAGAAGGGAAACAGAGAGATTACAATCCCATCTCGGTGAGATCGAGATCCCTATCGGTAAGACCGATTTGCTTAGGGTTTGTGGCAGTGGCTATGACTTTTGGAATCGGTGGCGCCGGATAGAAAGAATCGGTGTGACCGATTTTGGCTTTAGGTTTAGGTCATTTGTGGATGTGAGAAAGTAGTTGAGGGTTTTGGAGCATATCACTAAGCACATGAAGCAAGAGGCTCATTAAGCAACACCTCATCCCTTCTTGATAGTATTGGCTTTTCCTATAGACTCAATGTGATCTTGGATCACTAAAATGTAAAATGAAGAGTCTTGAGCTTTTGAGCTTGAACCAATCCTTTGTCCTTAGTATTTTGAGGGATCCACTTTCATCATCCATGCCATGCCATTCATTGAGCTTTCCTGAAACAATAGTCTTGGAATAGCATTAGCTCAATGAGCTATATGTTGTTATGAATTACCAAAACCACCTAGGGATAGTTGCACTTTCAATCTCCCCCTTTTTGGTAATTGATGACAACATATAGATCAAAGCTTCAACAAATGATAATAACATTTAAATAACATCGTCACTTTGAGAAGTATGTGATAAGCAAGAGCTCCCCCTAAATTTGTGCATAGTTTTAGATTTGCTTTGGACTGCAAATGCACAGTGAATTAGGCTCATGGGTTACTCTTCCATGTCACATACATCTTGGTGGAGCGCTCAAAATAATAAACAATGAATACATGCACTCATCACCAAGCATAGTGAGTGATCACATAAGATAGATAAGATAATATCAAGCATGCATAAGTGTAGCTTATGATCAAATACATGATCATCAATGTCTCACAAGCATAGTATCTCAACCAAAAAGCAAAAAAAAGATAAACACACCAAAAGCAAGAGAGAACAAAAACAACACTCTCTCTCTCTCGAAGCCTATGATCTATACATTTTTCTCCCCCTTTGGCAACAAGTTACCAAAAAGTTCACAGAAAATGCATAGTGCTAGATCGACTCTCAGGCTTGATCTTCTGGTGGTGGTGTCCTGATGACTCCAAGGACGAAGGCTTCAGTTGATGTAGAGGGTGCTGGAGTTGATGCTGAAGCTGGTTGCACTGGAGCTGAAGGGGCAGTAGCTGGTGCTGAAGTTGTTGCTCTTGTGTGTGTCACTGGCTCTGCAACTGACCTCTGGGCTCTGGGCACTCTGGCAAACACATTGGTGGTTGTCTTGCCCTTCCTCTCCTGCATGTCATCCTGCAGCTGCTCCACAACTGACTGAATCTCAGTTACCTTGACATCTAGATCATAGAATTTTTGTTCCATGATTCTTTCCAGGCTCTCCTGGTTTTGAGTTAGGGTGGCCAACCCCTTCTCAATCCTCAGAGATGATGCTATCAAGTAACCAAGCTGCTCCTGTTTGGTTTTCAAGAAATATTCAGATGCCTCCTCTTGAGTTGGCATCTTGGCAGCCTTCTCCTTCCTTGCCTTTTCTTTCTTCTCCCGAGCTTGAACTGATGATGGATCATCTTCATTCATGACAACCTCATTGTCCTCAAAGTCCGGATAAAGTGGAAAGTGTTCCGTATCCAACTGATATTTGCCAGTTCCCATCTTTGAGTTGATCAATTCCTGAATCTAAGGTGCATATCCACAGCTCCTCTTCCGATCTGCTGCAGTCCTCTTAATACTTTCAACTATAAGGCTCATGACTTTGAATTTTTTTGGCACATCAAATAAATGCAACATGTTGATGGCATGTCCTCTGATCATGTTATGGTCACCAGACTTGGGCAACAAAGTGTGCCTCAAAATCCAATTGATAGTAGCCAGCCCTGACAGCAGAAAGTGGACTGATCCAAAAGAGAAAGTCTCTAGGGCTTTGTCTGGGATCTCCTTGTACATGTGAGCCATGGTATTGTGTCCCATCTTCTTCTTTGCATAAATGTCCAGATCATCATCATTTTCCTTTGGGGCATTGATCAGACTTGCCCATTCTTCAACAGTGCATTGGTACCTTGTACCTTCAGACATCCAAACAATTCTCCCATCTGGGTAAAAATGTGCTGTGGAGTAGAATTGCATGATAAGTTCATCATTCCAATTTGTGAGCTTTTTCCCAACAAAATCTGCAACTCCACAACCAACAAGGCTGTCTTGCACTCCAGGATAGTGATGTTCATTCTCCTTGATGAATTTCCAGTCAACCCACCTCATGTCACAAACTATGGGCTTCTTGTCCAATAAGATTGTCTCACAGAAGTCCTGTTGTTCCTTTGTATGGAACCTGTAATCAACAACAGTTCTTCTCCTTGTGGCGTATGGATCTGCCATTCTCCACAGTCTCAGCCCTGAATCCTTCCTGATTTTCATGTCCTCAGCCACATGATGGGCATCATTGTGGTCTGGTATCTTGGCCTTGAGCTTTCTTAGAACCTGTCCTTCTTCATCTTCCTCCTCAGCAACATTGGGCACTAGGGCCTTGTTCTTCTCAGTAGCTGGAATACTCCTAGTATTCCTCTTTGGTGCAGACTTGGCCTTGGGGGCAACTTTGGGTGCTTCATTGGGCTTTGATGTTGCAGCCCCTAATCTGATTGCATCACCCATAAGCTTAGGTGCCTTTGGTGCTGGTGCAGCAAGCTCTTCCTCTTCCATCATGGAAGGTTGCCCAACAACTCTAGCCATGGTCTTCTTGACCCTTTCCTTCCTCTTCTTGCTTTCATCAGCTGGCTCTTTGGGATCAGGATTTTCAGGCAGTTGAGTTGATGCTCTGGCCTTGGGCATAGGTTGCCTTCTTGCAGGCCTTTTAATCTTCATGCCTGGCTTAATATCCTTTGTTGAGCCATATTCCTTCTTGAGCACCACTTTCTTGGAAGTAGCCTCATCTTCCTCAGCCTTGTAGTCTTCATCCTCTGAATATGAAGTTCTTTTCCTCCTTTGCCTAGTTGCAGCCTTAGGCAAATTGCTAGGAGTACTTCTGCTCCCTTCATCTGAAGTACTGGAGGGACTAGTGCCCTCACTCAAGTCCATCTGCTCTTCTGGCCTGTTCTGGCTGTCACTTTGATTAGACATACTGCAAAAGCTGACTGCTGACCCTGTGAAGAGTTATAGATGAGATAGAAAAGATGAGCATCACAAAATGCAGAGGTTTTTGCAAAAGAATGACTCAAAAGTTCATTTTTAGTTTTCGACAGAAAGCATTTCGGATCCACTGATTTTCAAACTCAGTGGTACCGAAGCAGTTTTGGAACCTAAACTGATGATCTCGGTTGGACCGAGTTTCAGGTCTGTGGTACCGAGACTGCTAGGGTTTCATAGAATCCTCAAATCGGTTGCACTGATTAGTAATTCTCGCTCAGACCGAGAGTCACTAGTGCAATGGCATAAGCCAAATCAATGAGGCCGAGTTTTTCAACTCCGTGGGTCCGAGATGGTTTCGGCGGAAACCTAAACCTAAAAATTCGAATCACATCTAATCTATGAACTACTTTGGCTGGATAGAAGGGTTTCAATTGTGGCAAGAATCAATATGAAAAACAATGTGCTAGGAATCAAACATCGATAGCACAAAGATCAAGTCCATACCCTAACTTGGCGGTGGACTTGCTACGGCGGCAACGGTGGGGACGAAATTCGTTGACGGCGGCGAAGACAAGCGACAGGAGGCTGCTGGCGATGAGGAGACGATCCGGAGACCACGATGGCAGAGCGAGCTGTTGCGCGGGCGAAGGGTTTCGGAGAAATTTCCAAAATTTTGCCCGTGGCTATATATAGCCCGACCCTGTCAGTGTGACCGAGTGGAACAACTCAGTGGTACCGAGATGCATAACTGTGTTCAGTTACAGCAAATCGGTGAGACCGAAAAGTTCAAATCGGTTGCACCGAGATTGAAAACTCAGATCAACTTGATGTTCTCGGTAGGACCGAAATGGAAGGATCGGTCAGACCGAGAATCACTAAGAGGTTTTGGAAGTTTAAGTCTATGACGAATCGGGGACTCCGAGTGCTCCTCACGCAGAGTGGTTCGAATCTGACTTGATCAAATTTTGTGATGTAGCATGAATAGAGTTTGAGACGAGAAATGCATATATAGCTAAAGAAGGTTCTTAGGCATTCTTGTCCATCCACTTGGCACAAAGAAAGGAACCAAACAATCAAAACAACAAGTGGATGTCCTTGAATGAGTAAAATATGCACCAACATGCTCACACAGTAAGATGGCAATTGAAATATGTGGCAAACCATGCACAACCAATTCTAGCATCTATCAAACAATTGGCGATGACTAGGTCATCTATATATGAGTATATTGACTTAGGATTCAAATGAGAACATTTGATCATAGGTCATACTCATCATTTAAGCTCAAGTGGGGTTACCACTTTTACATAATGCATTAATGTGTTCACACCATTAGAGTTGCCTTGACTCAGTTCTTAGAGTTAAGCTCCCCCTAGATGTGAGATCCCCCCTTAGAGGGATGAACTAACCTTAGGTTTTGTCGATGATGACTTCATGTAGGTGTTGAAGATGTCGATGCTCAATGTTGATGTAGATCATTTGGAGCAATCCTTTGGAGTGAGTTGCACTTTCAACTTACCTACATGGGTTAGTCCCACAAGGAACAAACAAGAATATCCATAGACATAGAGTGATGCACACACAAGATGATGTCCATGAAAACATTAGGTTACCTTGTCCCTTTCCTTACCAATATGAGGGTTTGTGACTCCTTGAACTAGTGCAAGATGTGAAGGTTGATTGCACTTGTTCTTGCCAAAATGATATGAGTGAAGAATGTTGGCAGAGTCACCCTCAAGAACTCTCTAGTTCTTGTTCTTCGGGATCCACATCATCTTGATGGGAATCCTTGGAGTTGTAGTTGTACTTGATGAAGTAGAACTTGACGTAGTCTTGGGGACCCACTTGAACGAGGCTTTAGGTGCTTCTTCAAATGCATCAATCTCTTCTTGAAGCTTGTCCTTGCCTTTTTTCTTGTGGTCTTGTGGTGGAAGATCATCTTGATCTTGTGTCCCCTTGAAGGAAGTAGGATCATACTTCTCTTGTTGAGGAACAAACTTTTCTTGGGGTATTGATCTTCTTCCCACTCAACTCCATTGGCGTTGAACTTTCGTTCAAAACCAACACCTTGATTCTTCCGGTGCCTTCCTTGCTTGCGTACAATTTCCTCGAATTGCTTACTCCCAGCAAGGCTCTTGTAAACACATTTCTCTATAATTCCCTTCAATAAACTATTTTCCTGCTCAAGTGTAACTTGGCTAAGAGAATCATTAGTGGAATCAAGAGAACTACTAGAAGCAACAATATTGGATTTAACATTATTATTGTTACTACTAGAGGAAGTATCTTTCTTGTACTTGTTACTAGACTTGACTTGAGCCATGTAAGTAGATAAGAGTAAACGCTTGGCAATGTAAAAGAACTTTTCTAGCGGAGATCATCATTGATTGCCTTTAAGAACTCATGCTCTTGCTCAAGATTGAGCTTTTCAAAGCGTAACTTCTCATGAGCCCTTAAAAGTTCTCGATGATCTTCGAAGATAGTTTCATGAGCCAACTTAAGAGTGTTTAGTTCTTTAGTTAGAAGCTCAATTTTCTCCTTATCATTGTCATTCGTTTGATTAGCATGATTAATTGACGTTTCATCATAGTATTCATCACTAGAGTTGTCAACAAGTAAATCATCTTCATCACTATTATAATCAACATACTCGGGATGTGTTACCTTTGGACCTTTGGCCATGAAGCATCTTCCAATTACTTCATTTGGTGAATCAAATAGGTCGTAGGAGTTGGTTGACACAAGTGCTAGACCGGCAACACCTTCATCTTGAGTATATTTGGAGTCGGAGTGATAGCTTCTCTCGGAGTGTTTGTCGGAGTCGGAGCCGGAAACCCATTCACCAACATGAGCTTGATGTCTTCGTTTTGTGTAGCTCCTTGATGACTTGTCCTTCCTTTCCGAATCCTTGCTTCTCCGTGACGGTCTTGGTTCATAACGATCATCTCTACTCCTCCTCTCTCTTGGTGGTGATTCTTCTCTTTTGCTCCTTCTTCTTGGTGAATCTTCTCTTCTTTTGTAGGGTGCCGTACACTCATTGGAGTAGTGTCCAGGCCTCCCACAATTGTAGCAATTGCGCTCTTGACTAGAAGATCTCTTGTCATTGTAAGACCTTGACTTGGAGCTTCTTTCTTTGCTTCTACTCTTGTAGAATTTGTTGAGGTTCTTCACCATTAAGCTCAATTCTTCATTGAAGGTTTGTTTCTCACTTGATGATGTGGGGGCTTCACTTGAGGCTTTGTAAGCACCACTTGACTTGTTGTGAAGTTCCTCCTTATCCTTGAGTGACATCTCATGAGCAACAATCCTTCCAATGACTTCCGTTGGCTTGAGATCTTTGTAGTTTGGCATCATTTGGATCAATGTGCACACGGTATCATACTTTCCATCCAATGCTCTTAGGATTTTCTTGATGATGAATTTGTCGGTCATCTCTTCACTCCCTAAGCCGGCAATCTCATTTGTGATAAGAGCAAGCCTAGAGTACATTTCAGCGACACCTTCACCATCCTTCATTTTGAAATTGTCAAGCTGACTTTGGAGCACATCCAACTTGGATTCCTTGACGGACTCGGTACCTTCGTGCATATCAATCAAAGTATCCCAAATTTCCTTTGCATTCTCAAGACGGCTGATTTTGTTAAATTCTTCGGGGCACAATCCATTGAAGATGATGTCACATGCTTGAGCGTTGTATTGCAGCATCTTCAATTCTTCCGCATTAGCTTCACGGTTCGGTTCTCTCCCATCAAAGAATTCACCTTGCAAGCCAATACAAATAATTGTCCAAACGGCGGGGTTATGTCCAAGAATATGCATTCTCATCTTATGCTTCCAACTAGCAAGATTAGTACCATCAAAGTAAGGACCTCTACGGTGATAATTTCCCTCGCTAGACGCCATACTCTCCTAGGTTGTGAAACCAAGGCTATGACCACCAAAAGCTATGGAAATCAAAGCAAATGGAGACCAAAGCTCTGATACCACTTGTAGGACCTTGAAGTATGTCTAGAGGGGGGGAGATTAGACTACTTGACCAATAAAAACTCAACCTTTTCCCAATTTTAGAGTTTGGCAGATTTTAGCAAATTTAGGACAAGTCAAGCAATCATCACACAATACAAGCAAGCATGCAAGAGTGTATAGGCAGCGGAAATTAAAGCATGCAACTTGCAAGAAAGTAAAGGGAAGGGTTTGGAGGATTCAAACGCAATTGGAGACACGGATGTTTTTGGCATGGTTCTGATAGGTGGTGCTATCGTACATCCACGTTGATGGAGACTTCAACCCACGAAGGGTAAACTGCGCGAGTCCATGGAGGGCTCCACCCACGAAGGGTCCACGAAGAAGCAACCTTGTCTATCCCACCATGGTCGTCGCCCACGAAGGACTTGCCTCACTAGCGGTAGATCTTCACGAAGTAGGCGATCTCCTTGCCCATACAAACTCCTTGGTTCAACTCCACAATCTTGTCGGAGGCTCCCAAGTGACACCTAGCCAATCTAGGAGACACCACTCTCCAAGAAGTAACAAATGGTGCATTGATGATGAACTCCTTGCTCTTGTGCTTCAAATGATAGTCTCCCCAACACTCAACTCTCTCTCATAGGATTTGGATCTGGTGGATAGAGGGTTTGAGTGGAAAGCAACTTGGGGAAGGCTAGAGATCAAGATTCATATGGTAGGAATGGAATATCTTGGCCTCAACACATGAGTAGGGGGGTCTCTCTCAGAAATGGTAAGTTGGAAGTGTAGGTTTAGTCTGATGGCTCTCTCCATGAATGAAGAGGAGGTGGAGGGGTATATATAGCCTCCACACAAAATCTAACCGTTACACACAATTTACCAAACTCGGTGGGACCAAATAGTTAAACTCGGTCGGACCGATTTAGTAAACCTAGTGACCGTTAGTGATTTTCAGTGGGACCGACATGCATCTCGGTGAGACCGATTCTGTTAGGGTTAGGGCATAACATAATCTCGGTAAGACCGATTACACAAACTCGGTAAGACCGATTTTGGTAATAAGCTTTCCAGAGAGTTGGCCAGGTAAACTCGGTGGGACCGATTTGCTCTTTTTGGTGAGACCGAAATGTTACAAAAAGGAAATAGAGAGTTTACATTGCAATATCGGTGGGACCGATCACTCACTTCGGTTAGACCGAAACGTTACGAAGGGAAACAGAGAGATTACAATCCCATCTCGGTGAGACCGAGATCCCTATCGGTAAGACCGATTTGCTTAGGGTTTGTGGCAGTGTCTATGACTTTTGGAATCGGTGGCGCCGGATGGAAAGAATCAGTGTGACCGATTTTGGCTTTAGGTTTAGGTCATTTGTGGATGTGGGAAAGTAGTTGAGGGTTTTGGAGCATATTACTAAGCACATGAAGCAAGAGGCTCATTAAGCAACACCTCATCCCTTCTTGATAGTATTGGCTTTTCCTATAGACTCAATGTGATCTTGGATCACTAAAATGTAAAATGAAGAGTGTTGAGCTTTTGAGCTTGAGCCAATCCTTTGTCCTTAGTATTTTGAGGGATCCACTTTCATCATCCATGCCATGCCATTCATTGAGCTTTCCTGAAACAATAGTCTTGGAATAGCATTAGCTCAATGAGCTATATGTTGTTATGAATTACCAAAACCACCTAGGGATAGTTGCAATTTCAACCAGCGATAAGCTCATAGCGTTGTAGCACTTCCCACCTCATGTGTGCCACTGTGGCAGCCTCTTTCACCTATAAAAGGAGGCCCATGGCGCACTGGAGAAGGATTCGACTCTTCCGAACCTCACATCACCTAGAACTAGTTCAAGAGTTCAAGAACACTAAATACATCCACCAAAGCAGGATCGTAAGGTTTTACGCATCTTTGCGGCCCGAACCTGGGTAAACCCCCTTTGTGCTGTCTACTAGTTCCGCTCTTCTCACGATCCCCGTGCCCCGCAACCATAGTAGGGATTCCAGTGATCCCATAGGTGTCGTTTCCCACCGACATCTTTGGCGCGCCAGGTAGGGGGCGAAATTGTGAGAATCTGGTCTAGCAGTTGACCTAGCTATTCTTCATCGCCATGGCTCCTAAGAAGAAGACGACCACGACGATCGGTTCATCCGGGACCGGGTTGGTACCGGCGCGGACCGGAAGTGGGCCAGTCGCGGAGAGAACCCATGGCACGGCCCGCGAACATCCACATCGCCCTGATGGTCCAGGCCTGGCGAGTGGCGTCGTTCGCGCGCCAGGCGACGAGCCACCAGTCGCGGGCTCCAGAGGTGGAGTCGGGCCCCTGCAGGCGATGCGGGGCCCTCAAGGGGCACCACCGTCCCGCCAGACGGCGGCACGGCGATCTCCAAGATGCCAACACCGGCGCCCATGACGCGCTCTTCCCAGGTTGTGCGTGATGAGCAGTGTCACCTTGTCGGTGACCCTGCGCGCCGCCCTGGGAAGAGTCCTGTGCGCCCATCACATGAAGAAGAGGGCCAGCATGCGCGCCGAGGTGCTGATGGAGGTGGCGAATGACTGCGGAGCCGTGACGCAGCTCCTTCTAACGTGGTTAGGAGTCGAGGCGCATCGCGGTCCACCCAGATTTTGCCGCCACCCACGCCAGCGGAGGCCCTAGCACGCGCACAGCTACTCCTCGATTTTCCTCCCGCCGCGGAGAAGCTCGACGAATAGAGGGCCACCATCCGGAGCCTCGTCGGCATCGCCAATAACAATGAGTTGCGGCCAGCGGGACCGTAGGGCACCGCTCCACTAGGCCACCACATGCCAGCGGAGACCGTGCTGGACGCGATGTGGCCACAGTGCACTCCCCCTCCTCCATCCCGACCACCCCGGGCGTCGGTTCGTCGCGACAACGCTCGAGAAGATATCTCCATCGCATCGTCCGACCCGTGAAGCCAGCGCGATCAGCGTCAAGTCCTTCGGGAGCGGGCTCATTAGGATGCTCGAACTATGATCGAGCGCCGACGTGACGCGCTCCACCAGTCGGACAGGCGGGCAGGGACCGCTATGGACCACCAGCGCTGGGAGGCTACGGTGGCCTACCTTACAAGGTGGGTTGTCCGGCTTTCAACCGTGAGCTGCGGCAGTTCCAGTGGCCCTCCCACCGTACATTCAAGCCCGACGTTGGCGAGAAGTACAACGGCAAGACTCACCTGTCAGAGTTCGTTAGCATATACACCATCGCGATGCAAGTTGCTGGGGGCCGCGATGATAAGGTGCTTGCCAACTACTTCCCGTTGGCACTCAAGCTTAATGTTTTGTCATGGTGGATGCACTTGCCGGTGGACTCCATCTCTTCTTGGTCGGATCTGTGCCAAGAGTTTGTTGGCGCCTTTACCGGAGGTCACCAAGCTCATGGCCAGGCGAGTGATTTACACATCATCCCCCAGAAGGAAGGAGAAAACACGCGCAAGTACATCCAAAGGTTCAGCCGGGTGCAGCACAACATCCCCGATGTTCATCCCGCCGCCATGATCAGTGCGTTCCATCAGAATGTGCACAATCGTAAGATGCTTGAAGAGCTGGCGATGAACAAGGTCAGAGATGTGGCCGAACTTTATGTTCTAGCCGATCGGTGCGCTCGTGCTGAAGAGGGAAGGAAGTACCCCAGCGAAGACGCCGGTGCGGAAACCGACTCCACGGATGACACCGCCACCCTAGTGAAGAAAGGCCAGCGCCGTAACAGGAAGCGCAAGGACAAGGCCATGCTAGCCGTCGAAGGATCCAACGACACCGCGGCCACCAAGAAAACCAAGGCAAGCGACGCTGACAAGGAGGTTGCCCGGTGTGACGCTTGCCGGGCCATTGCGGCTGCCGACAAGCCAGGAGGCTCCGACAAGCAGTACTGCAAGATCCACCGCACCAAGGGCCATGACCTCCAAAACTGTCGACAGGTAGAGCTGCTCGCCGAGAAGTAGAAGGCCGACTATGAGCGGAGGGACAAGGAGAATGGCCCAGATGGTGCCGAGGGATCCGACAAGAAACGTGGAGGCCAAGGAGGCTGCCGTGGCAAGGATAGTCAGCAGGAGAGGCCTGCCCGGGTTCGCGACAAGAAGCAGGAAGACGACGATCATGACGAGGATGACGAGTCCGGCGACCACGAGTTTCAGAAAGCCACAGAGGCCATGTGCGTCGATGGTGGCGCCTCGCTGCATACATCCCACCGCCAACTCAAGCAGTGGGCGCTTGAGATCACAACGGCGGAGCCATCGTTCGACGCACGGAAGCCACTGAAATGGTCCAGCATGCCCATCATCTTCGTCACCGAGGACCACCCTGACCGCACTACTGCAGTCGGGTGCTTGCCATTGTTGGCTTCACCAACAATCCGCAACCTCAAGGTGACAAAGATGTTGGTTGATGGCGGGGCCGGCCTGAACTTGATCTCACCTGTTGTGGTCAAAAGGCTGTAGATCCCCGACGGAGACCTCGAGGAGACGGGCACGTTCCAAGGGGTTAACTCGGGGAGGATCCAGCCAAAGGGAAAGATCACGCTGCCCGTGACATTCGGAGGTGAGCTGAACCATAGGACGAAAAGGATTGTTTTTGATGTATCCGAGATCCCCTTGCCTTACAACGGGATCCTCAGCTGCCCGGCACTAGCCAAGTTCATGGCGGCTTCATAGTACGCCTACAACATGCTGAAGATGCCCAGGACGATGAACATCATCACCGTCCCCTCCGACAAGAAAGATGCGTTGATCTGCGCCAACCAACTCTAACGGGAAGCAGTTGCAGCAGCTGCCGCTAAGGCACCTACTCGTGCCGACGGAGCCCCGTGGGGGAAGAAGACCGGCGGGACCCCTCGCACCCACTCCAGCAAGCGCACCTCTTCGGGGTGTTGTGCTTCCGTTGAGAACGTGCCAGAGAGCTCCTCCGGCAAGAGCAAGAAGTCCAGAGCCACACCACAAGAGACCAAGAAGGTGCCCGTCAAGGAGGATGGCACGGGGGAGCTGTTACCATAAGCTCCACCCTCGATGGCAAATAGGAAAGCGAGCTCGTCACCTTCCTGTGGGCGAATGTCGATGTGTTTGCATGGAAAGCCTCCGACATCCCCGGCGTTCCCAGGGAAGTGATTGAGCACCACCTTGCTATTTGTCCTCATGCGCGGCCCGTCAAGCAGAAGGTCAGGAAGCAAGCTCTGGAGAGGCAGGAGTTCATCACGGAGGAAATCTGAAAGCTGGAGGCGGCAGGCCTGGTGATAGGAGTACTCCATCTGACGTGGTTGGCCAATCCGGTAGTAGTGCGCAAGGCAAATGGGAAGTGGAGGCTGTGTATTGATTACACAGACATCAATAAGGCTTGTCCAAAGGATCCCTTCCCATTACCGTGCATTGACCAGATTGTTGACTCCATGGCAGGGTGTGACCTTTTATCATTCCTCGACGCCTACTCGGGATACCACCAGATCTTCACGACGAAAGAGGACGAGGAGAAGACAACATTCATCACCCCATGTGGTACGTATTGCTTTTTATGGATGCCTTTCGGGTTGAAGAGTGCTGGCTCAACCTTTGCAAGAGCGGTCCAAATTGGTTTTGAGCCCCAACTGCATAGAAATATGGAAGCCTATAAGGATGACATAGTGGTCCAAACCAAGGACAAAGCGGTCCTTGTGCAAGATCTGGAGGAAACATTTGCAAACCTGCGCAAGATCAACCTCAAATTGAACCCTGAGAAGTGTGTCTTCGGCATCCCGTCTGGCAAGCTTCTCGGGTTCTTTGTGTCCCAGCGCGGGATTGAAGCAAACCCAGATAAGATCAAGGCCATCGAGCAGATTGAGGCACCCAAACGGATCAAGGACATGTGTTGGCTCACTGGCTGCGTTGCTGCCATGAGCCAGTTCATCTCCATGTCCGCGGAGCGTGTCCTTCCTTTTTTCAAGAACTTGAAGAAGGCAAGGCCAGTGGAGTGGACCCCAGAGGCCGAGGCAGCGCTGCAAGATTTGAAGAAATACCTCTCCTCTACCCTAGTGTTGGTTGCACCAAAACCATAGGAATCGTTGCTGCTTTATCAGCAACAAATTAGGTGGTTAGAGCCGCACTAGTGGCGCAGAGAGAGGTCGACGAGGAGACAACAGCAGCGGCAGAGTCAACGGTTGGCGGGCCAGAACCCACCACGGCAGGGCTCGGTCCCGGCAAGATTGAGCCCCCGGTAGGGCTCGGTCCTGACAAGAGTGGTGCCAGTACGACAGGACCCGCGCGGCCAGGTGAAGTGGCACAAAGGAAGAAGATGGTGAAGCACCCGGTTTACTTCGTCAGCTCCCTCTTGCAGGGAGCTAGGTCGAGGTATTCAGGTGTGCAAAAGCTGCTCTTCGGCCTCCTTCTGGCTTCGAGGAAGCTACGCCATTACTTCCAAGCGCACGAGATCACGGTGGTCACCCGCCTCCCATTGCAATGGATACTGCATAGCCCAGATGCAATGGGGAGGATCGTGGAATGGGCCCTGGAGCTGTCAAGTTTCGGTTTGAAGTTTGAAAGTACCTCGACGATTTAGAGCAGAGTCTTGGTGGAGTTTGTTGCGGAATGGACCTCGACGCCCGACAAAGAGGTAGAGGAGACCACTCTCCCCGGCAAGGAAATGAGCCGCGACTGGATCATGTACTTTGATAGTGCCTTCTTGCTGCAAGGCGCCGGTGCTGGTGTGCTGCTTGTCACACCCACCGGAGAGCACCTCAAGTATGTCATCCAGATGCACTTCCCCCGTAACATGTCAACCAACAACACCGCCGAGTACGAGGGTCTGCTTGCCGGTCTCAGGATCGCGGCAGACCTCGAAGTTAAAAAGCTCATCGTCAGGGGCGACTCACAGCTCGTCGTCAGGCAGATCAACAAAGATTATCAAAGCCCGTTGATGGAAGCTTACGTAGATGAGGTGAGGAAACTAGAGATGCGCTTTGACGGTATACAAGCGGAGCATGTACCCCGAGCGGAGAACGACATCACCGACTACCTGTCAAAGCGCGCTGCCCTCAAGCTACCTGGGGAACCAGGTACTTTTGTGCTTCAGTTAACTCAACCATCCGTAGAGCCGTCGACCTGGCAGAACAAGCGGAGGAAGCTAGGCCCCGGCAAGTACTTCGCCACCGAGCTCCCCGGAGCCGCCGGCGAAGATGTTGCCATGGATGCCGATCCTGCCGCGGGGCAACCGACTCTGGCAAGACCTCAGGTCATGGCCGTGGACACGGCCGCTCCCATGGTAGAAGAGATGCCTTTGGTCCTTGTCGTCGAGCCACAGGCTCCGGCATGGGTGCAGCACACGGTCCGATTCCTTCAAAGAGGAGAGCTTCCTGAGGAGCAGGAAGAGGCAGAAAGAGTAGCCCGCCGGTATGCTCTGTACCAATTCGTTGATAACGTATTGTACAAAAGAAGACCGAATGGGGTGAAATTGAAGTGCATCTCCCGGGAGGAAGGACTAAAGCTGTTGGCAGAGATACATGGAGGCATATGTGGCTCCCACATAGGGTCGAGGGCCCTTGCCGGCAAGGCTTTCCGGCAAGGTTTCTTCTGGCCCACCGCCCTCCAGGATGCGACGGCACTAGTAACCAAGTGTGAAGCGTGCCAGTTCCATTCGAAGAAGCTCCATCAACCAGCTCCAGCCCTTCAAACTATCCCTCTCTCCTGGCCCTTCTCGATCTGGGGGCTCGACATATTGGGCCCTTTCCCCCGTGCCGTCGGGGGCTTTGAGTACTTGTGCGTCGCAATCGACAAGTTCACAAAGTGGCCAGAGGTGGAAGCAGTGAGGAAGGTGACAGCGCAGTCAGCCGTCAAGTTCTTCAAGGGACTAGTGTGCCGCTTTGGGGTGCCCAACAGGATCATCACCGACAATGGCAGACAGTTCACAAGCCATGCCTTCATGCAATACATCGAGGATCTCGGCAGCAGGGTCTGTTTTGCTTCCGTGGCACATCCATGGAGCAACGGCCAAGCGGAGAGAGCAAATGCTGAAGTCCGGTGAGGCTTAAGAACGAAGACTTTTGACAGGCTGCGCAAGAGTGGAAAGCGCTGGATTGATGAGCTGCCGACGGTTCTTTGGTCAATCAAAACGATGCCAAATCGAGCCACCGGCCAGACACCCTTTGCCCTGGTTTACGAGGCAGAAGGAGTTCTCCCCACAGAACTCATATACGGGTCACCTCGAGTGCTCGTTTATGATGAGCTTGAGCAAGAGTGATTGCGGCAAGATGACGCGATGCTCCTTGAGGAAGATCGTCTCTGGGCGGCTGTGAAAGCAGCACGCTACCAGCATCCTTGCGCCGCTACCATAGCCGCAGGGTTCATGCCTGGAGCTTTGAGGAAGGCGACCTTGTTCTTCAGCACGTTCAGTCGGCCAAGAATTCCAACAAGTTGACGCCAAAGTCAGAACGCCCTTATCGGGTAACACGAGTCACCAGGCCCGGCGCAGTCCGGCTGGAGATCGAAGATGCCATTCCAGTGAGAAACTCCTGGAACATCGAGCATCTCCGCAAGTTTTACCCATAGGGCGCGGCTGCTGGGCCTCCCAGCAAGCGACCCTTTTGTACAAGCCTTGCCGGCAAGGCATATAACCCTTTGTACAAAGCCAGGCGCTGACCCTGAGCATAAATAAACAAAGCACTGGCGCCCTAAGTTATAGCATGCATGCTAGGTCGAGTCTCTTCCTTGGTTAGGGTTGATAGTGCTTAGCGGCGGCTAATCCCTAGCTTAGAGGTCGAGTGCGCGTCTCTCTGTTCTTCATTGTCTTCTTTGGTTCCCAGGTCACATAAATATTCTTGCCAAGCTATTCTGGAAGAAAGGGGATGGACCGGCGTCCGAGCCCCGGCAAGCCAAAGTTGCTGGGGGATGCGAGGACAAGGATTCATCCGCGGCAAGACGAGGTTGCCAGGGGCTGCAAATCCGGATAAGTTCTCTATCCCCTATCATGCATTTCGTTATGGACTGGAATACATGAAACCCCGTTCTGTCTCTGAACTACCGCGCTCCCCTTTTTTCGACACCCGAGGATTATCCCCTGGGTCTGAATTTCGTCGTAGCCGCGGCAACAAGGAAATGAAACGAGGAGCCTAGGCCCACCTCATCCCTGCCTCTGCCAAAGGCGTGAGAAAGGCCGGGCGAAGTGGGGGGACGACAAGGCCTGTTGCCGGGCAAAAAAACATTTATCTTAAAAGTAACAAGGATTCCTTCCTTGTCGTGGGTTCCACCCGCGAACAAAAATCCCGGCAAACATCCCTTTTTCATTAAAAACATCCTGTACAGGTACAGTTCATACGAAATGAAAAACATGAGCAAGGGGATTACAAGTTCTAAATTTAAAAAGGCCCGAAGGCTTACAAGACTAAAAAGATACAAGGTGCCCGTAACCCCTTCCTTGTCCCTCTCCTCAGGAAATGGAACAAGAAAGCAGAAGTGCCAAAGGGGCGCCTAGGCGAGCTACGAGTGGCAGAAGACACCAAGAGAACATCTCGGTGGCCGTCCAAGGGCTGGATGGTGATGGCGGCGCTGGAGGCAGAGCTCGAAGATGAGGCGGCAGGACATCAATACGCGACGAAGGCGTCGGTGCCCGTGTACTCCGACCTGACGGCCTTGTCGCCCGCCCTCTTCCTCTTTCGCAGCCTCCCAATGCCAGCCGGCCAAGGAGACGACCCCGAGAAGTTCAAGGAGCCGGCGACACGGATGATGGGGTCGCCGGTGCTGCTCTAAGCGGCGCCCGACGCCTAGTAGGACCCGTCATCCTACCACCCGCTAGCCTCGTCGTCGTTGCTGTTGTCTTCCACGCCACTCTCGCTGGAGGAGGAATCTTCATTGTCAGAAGAGCTCTCCATGCAACACCTTACGCGAGTCCCAAAGTGCCCGAAGATCTTGATGGAGAGGAGGCCACCCTCCATTAGTTTGAAATGGAGAGTGATCCTATCCGGCAAGCTATGGAGGCGAGCGAAGGTCTTCCACCCTCGGTGAAGATACATGACGTGAGGGGCGGGGAGCTCGACGTCGGCCCATGTGCTGCTGTTCCCGCAACCCCTCATATACAGCCACAATGCCTGTGGCAGATCCAGATCCATCTCCCGCGCAAATGGAGTTGGGAGGCGAAGGCGACGATGCGGTGGCTGGCGCAGCCTGACAAAGAATTCGCAGGGGTTGTCCCCGGCGTGGCCCTCCGTTGGAGGAGGAGCTGCTGGCGGAGGCGAGGCTGATCTGCCACCCCATCCTCCTCCCTCTCGAGCACCACGACGACCTCGACCTCGCCCCCTCCCCCTTCTTCTAGAGGCCGGCTCCGCCACTATGAGCTCTTGGGAAGGAGCGATGCGTTGTCTGGCCGAAACCCTCGCCGCCACCGATGAAGCGTCACCACGCCCCCTCGCCATGGCGGAAGAAAGGAGGAAGCAGGAATGGGGAGAGGCAGATGGCGAAGGGTTGAGAGGCACCGTTCCTCCTGCTCCCCTCTTTATAAAGGGGCGGGGGCAAGGCTCGGCAGCCCCCTCTCGGCCGATCCGACCCATTGAAGTGACAACAAGCGGGGCCGTCGACCGCCCTCCCTACTCCATTGAAGGCACATGGGAATCGACCCACGCACGCGCACGACTTCCCACATCCCGCACGCCTGTCATTCGCTCTGCATTATGCATGCAGCGAACATGGCGCAAGGGGCGGGCGCAGTGGGATGCGTGGAGCGACGGTTCCCATGCGAGGGCAGTAAATGGGAGGCGGCCCTGCGCTCTCAAAGAGACACGCAAGCCGCCTCTTTACTATCCACCACAAGGTGACGCCAGCATGCTTCCGTCGTGCGCGCGTGCATGATCCCCACGACGCGCGTTCAACACGGGTCGTGGAGAAGCGCAACGGACGGAGCAGTTACCGCGGTAAAATCCGCCCCAACTACCCGCACACCATTCTGGGCCTGGCCCAACAATGTGCTGCGCTTATGTATGGCCTAGGACCGGGGGCTCCTATCGGTGTACAAAAGTAGGGGCTCTGCTTTTGACCTCTTTACTTGTGCACGGGCAGTCAGAGCCACCTGCCACGGCCACGCATAACAGGGCAGGAAAGGGAAGCCGGAGAGAAGCCAAAGGCACAAGACAAACAAAGCAATGACAAGGACCAAGGCCACAAAGATCGGATGGACGAAGCAGGTTTCCCCGGCAAGGACCCTTGCCGGGGCAGCCTCAGCGGCCCCGGCAAGACCCTTGCCGGGGCAGCTCGCCCACACCAACTGAGTGAGCCACCTTTGATCCCACCAACGCTAAACAGACGCATTGGACAAGGCTCGGGAGGCACCTCCGTGGTGGCATGCAGATCTTTGTGAAGACAAAGAATAGTCCAGATCAAATGAGGATAGGAAGGCAATCATCCTCACCGAAGAAACCGACAAGACCCCCAACAAGATCCTTGTCGGGGACGCCAGCGCGCCACGGCAAGACCCTCGCCGGGCCACCCGGCAAGACCCTTGCCGGGACACTCGACAAGACCTTCGCCAAGCGCGCCAACGGGGCCACTGCCAGGCCCACGCGAGCCAAGACTCTGCCACCGTTCACATGCAGCTGCCGAACCAACCAGCTGGGAAGGCACCTGCGTGGCAACATGCAGCCCTTCGTGGAGGCTCCACCACCACGCCACCTCAGCTGCCTGCCTGCCTACATGGCACTGCATGCATCGCTAGCCAGGGCGCGTGTCAAAGCAAGGAGGAGCAGCGATGGATGGGACTGGCCTCGCTCTCATCCCCGATAAAGTGAAGGGACACCTAAGCCTCGCATTAAATGCGCTTTGTCCTGTAATACCAGCGATAAGCTCATAGCACTGTAGCACTTTCCACCTGTTGTGTACCACTGTGGGAGCCCCTTTCGCCTATAAAAGGTGGCCCATGGCGCACTAGAGAAGGATTCGGCTCTTCCGAGCCTCACAGCACCTAGAGCTAGCTCAAGAGCTCAAGTACACTAAATACATCCACCAAGGCAAGATCGTAGGGTTTTACGCATCTTTGCGGCCCGAACCTGGGTAAACCCCCTTTGTGTTGTCTACTAGTCCTGCTCTTCTCACAATCCCTGTGCCCCTCACCGTAGTAGGGATTCCAGTGATCCCATAGGTGTCGTTTCTCACCGACAGGAGGTGCCGAATGTTCCACACGTTCGGGATGGGCACCCCTTCCTGGGTCTCCAAGCGTGTGGCGCCAGGTCTGGAAACATGAACAACCTTGAACGGGCCCTCCCACATGGGCGAGAGCTTGTGCAGCCCTTCCCTGGAAAGCACCCACCTGAGCACGAGGTCACCTACCTCAAGAGTCCTGGGGCGGATGTTGTGCCAGTGGTACCGCCGCAGCACCTACTGTTATCTTGCTGCTCGTAGCGCTGCCTCTCGACGGTGTTCCTCCCCCAGCACGACGTCCATCCCCCGCATGGCGTCCTGCTGCACTTCATCAAACGCCAGGACCCGCACGGAGCGATGCCTGACCTCATGAGGGTGGACCGCCTCTGCTCCGTAGATGAGGAAGAACGGGGTCTCGCCGGTCGACTTGGTGGCGGTAGTGCAGATGGACCATAGCACGGACTGGAGCTCATCGTACCAGCCCCTGCCGCAAGCCTCCAGCTTCTTCTTGAAGGTCCTGGTTTTGAGGCCCTTCAGGACCTCTGCGTTGGCGCGTTCAGCCTGGCCGTTGCTCCGAGGGTGTGCCACTGAAGCGTAGCATATCTGCGTTCCATGGTTAGCACAATATGTTTTGAAGAGATTGTTGGTGAACTGCGAACCGTTGTCGGTGATGATGCGATTTGGCACCCCGAATCAGCTCACAAAGCCCTTGATGAACTTGACTGCTAAGCCAGCCGGGATGGTGCGGACAGCTTCCACCTCCGCTCACTTGGTGAACTTGTCAATGGTGACGTAGAGGTAGCGATAGCCCCCTGGCGCCCGCTGAAACAGGCCCAAGATATCCAGCCCCCAGACTGCGAATGGACACGAGAATGGGATGGTCTGCAGGCCCTGAGCTGGCAGATGGATCTGCTTGGCATGGAATTGACAGGCTTCGCAAGCCTTCACCGGCTCGATCGCGTCGTTGAGTGCTGTAGGCCAATAAAACCCACTGCAAAATGACTTGCCGACGAGGGTTCGTGATGACGAGTGGTGCCCACAGTCTTCGCCGTGAATGTCTGCCAGCAACTCCTTCCCCTGCTCCCTGGAGATGCAACGCAGGGAAACACCATTTGGCCGGTTTCGATAGAGCTTTCCATCTTGGATGCAGTAGGTTGTGGCCTGCCGGGCCACGCATTCGGCGTCCTCCTCTTTCTCTGATAGAGTCCCTTGCATCAGGTAATCCTTGAGCTCAACCGTCCAACATCCCTCCCGAGGCTCCAGTGCAAGGAGAAAGCATTGTCCTGAGGTCGGGCCACATGCCGGAGCTCCTGAGGCAGGCGGTTAAGGGAGTTCCTCTCGAGGTTGCGCTGTGCTTGATAGTGACGGTGCTGCTGAGGGCTTGAAGAGTCACTCCTCGAAAACGCCAGGCTCCTGAGGCAGCCGCCTTGACACCCTCTTAGCGATGTCATCAGCCTCTTGGTTGGTGCCGCAGGGCACATGCTGCCACTCCAGCCGCAAAAACTGCTTTTCCATCTTGCACACCTCTGCAAGATACGCCTCCATGTGCTCATCCTTGGGCTCGTACACTTTGTTGGAGAAATTGACGAGGCGTTATGAGTCACCCTTGATGATGAGGCGCTTCACCCCTAGTGCGGTCGCGGCCTTTAAGCCTGCTATGAGACCCTTGTATTCTGCTATATTGTTGGAAACCTTCTCGACCTACTAGAAACAGAGTTGTACGACGTAATAAAGCTTGTCCTGAGTGGGGGATATAAGCATTGCGCCAGCACCCGCACCATGTCGCGAGAATGCTCCATCGAAGTGCATAACCCAGCCGTCTGGTGCCTCGCTTCCTGGGGAAAGCGACCGATCTTCGCCTGCCTCAACCCCTGGAGCCTCTGTCCACTCTGCCACAAAATCTGCAAGTGCAGCTCCTTTGACGACTTTGGTTGTGCTGAATTCCAACTGAAACGCTTGCAGATCGATGTTCCATTCGGCAACCCTTCCAGCAGAATTTGGGCTCCTGAGTACCCTCTCCAATGGGTAGGCCAAGAGGACCTTGATGGGGTGACCTTGAAAGTAATGCCTCAACTTACGCGAGGCCACCAGCAGTGTAGGCAAGAGCTTCTAAGGCATGGGGTATCGTGCCCTAGCATCCTGCAGCACCGTGCTGACGAAGTACACCGGATGCTTGACGAGGGTGGGTGTGCTGTAGAGGCCCATGCCCTCCTGAGGGTTAGGCGCCTCCTGAGACGTCGGAGCCCCCAACGCCAGGCTACCTGGCGAGGCTCCTTCATCCCTGGGGGCATCTTGCTGAGGCTGGTCTCCATTTGTCGAGGCCGTGGTCTTCGCGAGGCCTTCTTGGTCTTGTGTTGACGCGGCTGGGGCCGCGGCTGGTCGCGATGCAGACTTGACCTGGCGCTCCTCCCGAACTGCCACCAGAGCAGCACTGGCGGAGTAGGGTGTGGCGGCGAGGTAGATCACCAGGGGCTCCTGAGGGCATGGCGCCACCATCACCGGAGGGCTGGTCAGGTACTTCTTGAGATCTCGAAACGCTTCGTCGGCCTCTAGTGTCCACTCGAATGGGCCTTTCTACTTCATCAGCTTGAAGAAGGGTAGGGCACATTCCCCCAGCTTGGAGATGAAGCGCCCTAACGCAGTTACACGTCCGACGAGCTTCTGCATTTCCCTGAAGGTTTGTGGCGGGCTCATGTCTTCGATTGCCTTGACCTTCTCCGGGTTGGCCTCAATCCCCTTGTGTGACACGAGGAAGCCCAGCAGCTTGCCAAAGGGAACACCAAATACGCACTTCTTCGGGTTGAGCCGCAGGTCCACTTCACGAAGGCTCGCAAAGGTTTCTTCCAGGTCATGTATCAGGGTCTTCGCCTCCCGAGACTTCACCACAATGTCACCAACGTAGGACTCGGTGTTTCTCCCGAGCTGCCAGCCCAAGGCAATATGCATCAGTCGCTGAAAGGTTGCGCCCGCATTGCGCAACCCGAATGGCATGCAGGTGTAGCAATACACCCCGCACGGGATCAGGAAGGCAGTCTTCTCCATGTCTTCTATCACCATCTTTATTTGGTGATAACCCGAAAAGGCATCCAGGAAGCACAACAGATCGCACTCAGCGGTGGAGTCGACGATTTGGTCAATGCGGGGGAGCGGGAACGGATCTTGAGGGCAGGCCTTATTGAGGTTGGTGAAGTCGACGAACATGCGCTCCTTTCCTCCCTTCTTCGGCACGACAATAGGGTTTGCCAGCCACTCGGGGTAGCGAACCTCGCGAATGACACCTGCAACTTCCAGCTTGCGGGTTTCTTGGATGATGAAGGCCTGCTTCTCGGTGGACTGCGGCCTTGCTTTCTGCTTCACGGGGCGCACATTGGGGCACACATTCAGGTGATGCTCGATCACCTTCCTTGGGACCCCCGCTAGTTTCTTGGGTTCCCACCCGAACACCTCCTTGTTTGCATGCAGGAATCTCACTAGAGCCTCCTCCTGCTCGAGGTCGAGATTGGCGCCTATGGTGAAGGTGGCGCCGGAGGATCCATCCTCATCAACAGGTACTTGCTTGGTCTCTCCCTTGTCTTGGGTGAACAGCTGCTTCTTGTTGGTTGGCACAGCCCCTTGGCCTTGGGGGTGTCTGCGCTGGCAGGCTGCACCGTTGCGGCTGTCTTGAGAGCGAGCTTGAGCGCCTACAGGGAATCTTTTGTATCTGCAGCTATGGTGAGGATGCCGCTGTTCCCGGGCATCTTCATGAGGTTGTAGGCCGGGTGAGTGGCTGCCATGAATTGGGCCAAGGCAGGGTAGCCAAGGATGGCGTTATACGGGAGGCCGATGCGGGCGATGTCAAAGTTGACCAGCTCCGTGCGAAAGTTGTCGTGGGTGCCAAAGGTCACCGGAAGGCGGATCTGCCCCAGGGAGCCGGAGGAACTACCTCCTACGCCCGAGAAGGGCTTGCTGGGTTGGAGTCGTTCCAGCGGGACGTGGAGGAGGCTGAAGGCCTCCACCGAAAGCATGTTGAGGCCGGCACCGCCGTCGATGAGGGTCGTGGTGATGGCCACCTGGCAGATGGTGGGCGTGCATATCATTGGGAGCGCACCCGAGCAGGCGGTGTTGGCGGGGTGGTCGTCCGAGCTGAAGGTCAAGTCGACCTTGGGTGCCGCCCAACCCGGAGGAGCTCCGCGCCGCGTGAGGGAGGCGCCGATCTGGCGGACGAATGGCTTGACGTGGCGGCCCGAGGGTGGCCCCTGTGAGCCACCCAGGAGAGATGCAATGACCGGGGGTGCCAGCGCAGCGTAATGGGCGATGAAGAGGTCGTGCAGTTCCTCCTAGGAGGCCACAGAGGCTGTTGGCAGGTGGAGCAGCCACATACGCGGAACGGCGGTGAGAGCCATGGGAAACCAGTAGGCATGACCCTGTCATCGCCCCAGGCCTTGAGGATGGCCTCCTCGTATGCCAGCAGGAAAGCCAGTGGATCCGTCGTGCTGGCGTAGCGCGGCGGCATCTCTGGCTTGAACTTGTTCAGCCACTACACCCGTCGCAGGGCGGGGGCCAAGGCTCGGAGCCAAGGGCCCCAATGCTGGCATCGGCAGCCGGAGCGGGTGGCACATTGTCCGCCATGAGGACGAAGCGCGACGTTGATGGAGAGCGGGTCGACGGAAGGGAGAGCTCCGACACACCCCTACCTGGCGCGCCAAATGTCAGATATCGGGTTCCGGCAAAACCCTTAAGGGTCAAACTCTAGGGTGCACACGAAGATCTTCCCCCTACCAATCCACGTCCCAACGCCTCGCCATGAATCTAAGCTACATGATGAACAACAAAAGGGACGCAAGGTTTATACTAGTTCGGGCCACCGTTGTGGTGTAATACTAGTTCGGGCCAAGAGACCCCCGGGTGCCCGGCCTCCCAGCCTGGAAGCTACACCACCGCCCCGGGTGCCCGGGCCGCTACCCCCGGGTGCCCGGCCTTTCCCCTCCGGGCGCTGGAAATGCCCCCCCCCCCCGTGTGCCCATGCCGCTACTTCCCGGGTGCCCAGCCCAGCAGCCTGGGCGCTGCCCCTCCAACCCGGGTGCCCGGGCCACCACCCCCGGGTGCCCGGCCGGCTCCTCGCCGCTGGCCCAGCCGGCACCGGGTTCTAGGGCCCTCAGCCCCCGGGTGACTAGCCCCAACAGCAACAACCCGGGTGCCCGGTGCTCCGCACCCTGGGTGCCCGGACCTCTCCGTATGCCTGCGCGCATGTTATGGGTTTTGACCCTTGTACCCCTCTCTTGCCCCCAATTCGTCCCTAGACTATATATACCCCTTCCCTAGCTCATTTATAGGATAGCAAAGTATTTGATAGACATTTGTGAGCTTTGCTCCATGGATCCACTCCACTAGGAGATCAAGACCTCCTCTTGGAGTGACCAAACATCAAGACCTCCTTCTTGGGGAAGGATCCCCATCATAGGATCATCAAGCCCTCATCTCCTTCATAGGATTTGGCATGAACTCTACCATGTATCTTATTTTCCTTTGATTGTTCATGTACCTTGTGGATCTTGTGTGATTGTTAGTCTAGTGGATGTGTGATTTGGACTTGTTCTTGAGTGTTCCTCTTGTTTTCCCTCTTGTGTTCATCTTGTTCTTGGGGATTCCCCCTCCAATTCGTGAAAGATCTTCACCTAGGGTTCCATCCTACAACAGATTGTCTGCAAGGCCTGAGCAGGCTGATGAAGCTTCTTTGAATGGAACTGGCACACTTCACTCTTGGTTACTAGTGCCGTCGCATCCTGGAGGGTAGTGGGCCAGAAGAAACCTTGCCGGAAAGCCTTGCCGGTAAGGGCCCTTGACCCAATGTGGGAGCCACATATGCCTCCATGTATGTCCGCCAACAGCTATAGTCCTTCTTTCGGATATCGGGTTCCGGCAAAACCCTTAAGGTTCAAACTCTGGGGTGCGCACGAAGATTTTCTCCCTACCAAAACACGCCCCAAAACCACGCTGGGATTCTAGCTAGCACGATGAATAACACAAGAGAAACAAGATTTATATAGGTTCGGGGCACCGTTCTGGTGTAATACCCTACTCCTATGTGTGGTGTGGTGGATTGCCTCTTGGGCTAATGATGAACAAGACAGAGGAAGAACAGCCTCGTGAGGGGTGTTCTTGTGGTGGTGTGCTTGGAGAGAAACTGATCCGTCTTTGTTGGCTCTAGATGATATGATCCTTTCTACTGTGGTGGCTAGCTCTATTTATAGGGGCGCTTGTCCTCTTCCCAAATATTGAGCGGGAAGGGAGCCAACAACGGCCATTTTGAAGGGGGACAGCTAGTAGAGGCTATCCTGACTAAAGGTGGTCTTTGACTACCAAAGGCTCTGGCGATGACACCGTCTTGGGATCCACGGTGACCTCCGTCCTGTCGTCCTGCTGGTCTTGGTATTGTTGCCCCGATATGGAAACCTTTGCTTGATGTCGTGGTACTCCGCGCCTGCGCTTTCCCCCTGTCAGTGTCAAAACCGACGGATCTCGGGTAGGGGGTCCTGATCTGTGCATCTTAGGCTGATGGTAACAAGAAGGAAGGGACACAATGTTTACCCAGGTTCGGGCCATCTCGATGGAGGTAAAACCCTACTTCCTGCTTGATTAATATTGACGATATGAGTAGTACGAGAGTAGATCTACCACGAGATCATAGAGGCTAAACCCTAGAAGCTAGCCTATGATGATTATGATTGTAATTGTGATCGGCCTTCTAAGGACCAACCTCTCCGGTTTATATAGACCCGGAGAGGGCTAGGATTTACATGGAGTCGGTTACAAGGAAGGAAATACAATATCCGGATCGCCAAGCTTGTCTTCCACGCAAAGGAGAGTCCCATCCGGACAGGGGACGGAGTCTTGAGTCTTGTATCTTCATGCTTCAATAGTCCGGACGATGTATATAGTCCGGCTGTCCAGATACCCCCTAATCCAGGACTCCCTCAGTAGCCCCTGAACCAGGCTTCAATGACGATGAGTTCGGCGTGCAGTCTTGTCTTCGGCATTGCAAGGCGGGTTCCTTCTCCGAATACTCCAAGGTAATTATCGAACACTTAGGACGTGTCCGGATCTGCGAGATGATTCTCACATACCATCGTAGGGAACATAGCATAAATCTGATCTGCTGGCAATCTTCGTACGTCATGCCCTTGCATCGTGGCCCGAACCGGCATTTCTTGCCCCACCCCGACTCGCGTTGCGAGGTGGTTTTATTGGCACGCCCTGCCAAAGCAGAGATCGTGTTCCTCTTATTACGGGATCTTCCATCAATATGGGCGTGCGTAACCCCACGACGACCATTGGTGTGACTCTGTGTGTTTTTAGATAAGCCTCAAGCGGTCACGCTGAGGACTCTTGGTATTCACCCCCTTTATGAAGGGACCGAGGCCTATGCCTCTTTTCCACCTCCCTTGAACCTTCTCGCACCTCGAGTTCTAACACCCAAGACCTAAGCTCTAGCACAGGCTTCCTACTCCAGGGCCGAGAACCTCTTCACGGCAGGCTTAGGGACCGCCGACATCCAGCACAGGCTTCCTGCTCCAAGGCAGGTCATCCCTATGCCGGAGCCCAATGAGAGCGTCGTGTTTGTTCCTCACTTCCTCCGCGGCTTGGGCCTCACCCTCAATCCCTTTGTGAGGGGGATCATGTTCTATTACGGGTTGGATTTTCATGATCTAGCTCCAGACGCTATCCTCCATATCTCGTCGTTCATCATTGCGTGTGAGGCTTTTCTACATGTCACTCCACACTTCGGCTTATGGCTAAAGACCTTTAATGTGAAGCCGAAGATGATCGAGGGGCGACATGTGGAGTGCGGAGGTGCCATAATAAGCAGGAATGCCGATGCCCCATGGCCAGATGGTTCTTTCCTAGAAATATCCGATGTATGGCAACAGAGGTGGCTTTATGCCACAACTCCCAGAGGCACCAAGTGGGTAGCCGCCCCCGAGTTCCGCTCGGGCCCTCCATCACAACTAGCGTCTTGGACCGACGTAGGACGGAATTGGGGGCCCGCTGGCGATGTACCAGTACTGCAGAGCCGCATCCGGGAGCTTCTTGAGAGGGACATTAATCTTGTCAGCATAATTCAAGTGATGTTAATCCGAAGGATGTTGCCGTGCCAACGTCGTCCTCTCCAGATGTGGGAGTTCAATCCAGAGGGTCCGCGGACTGTTAAGCATTTCTTTGGCTTAAATCTCGAAGGGATGTGCAAATTATTCTTCGGACCACAAGTAGAGTGTTCGGACACCACCGAGGATGCGGGCCTAAGCTGCAATCGCCTAGATACCCAAGTAAGTAACCTTGATACCGGACACTATGTTTTGTATTTGCCATAGTTGTTATTCTAAAAACCATCCGTGGCCAGGAATGGCTCAGCAAGGCGGAGAGAATCAGGTGTACGGCGCCACTTCCTGAAGGCTCGCCTAGTCCAACCATTGCCAAGATGCTTGACCGGGTGCTCAGCAGAATGCCCTCAGGGAAAGACAAGGGGAAGAATAGAGAACCCAAACTTCACACGCTGCGCATCCAAACCGGAGGAATTGTTACCTCCCCTGAGGAGGATAGTCGGGAAGGGGAGGCTAAAGCCTCCTCCCCGCGCTGGAAGAAGAGGGCCGCCTCCGAAGACTTGGAGATGGAGATGCCCAAGCAAGGGAAAAAGGTATTACCAGGGGGCTCTGCCCCGACGGGCACCCTCACCGCATCGTGCCCACCAGCGGGCCAGCCCTCCACCGAGCTGTAAGTTAACCATAAATGCGAAGGTACTATTTTTCTCCGAGTACACTAACCACGATCCATTCTTTGCAGTCCGGCTAGCAGCTCTTCTCAATAGAGTTCGTCTTCGGGGGATCTTCCTCCGGAGATGATGGAGAGTGAGACCCCACTAGCCTCTCCGCCTCATGAGGCGGGCGACACCGAGGTGTCATCATGGAGGAGTACGGGTTTGCCAAAGTCAAAAGCTAATCCGCCAGCCGCCCTGAGCCCGGGGCATTCGGCTCGTGCGGGGGGCGATGAGAAGGGTCCGACACAGTTCGATGTCCGGCCGGACATACTGACAGGCCTCCTGGAGCGAGCTGCGCACTTGGAGGAGCACCGCTCATTAATGAGCGCGATGCTCAAGAAGGTTTCATCCGCCACAAGCGGTTTGAATGAAGCATTTACGAGTCTGCTCAGAGGCTTTGAGGTATGTAGTGAAAAATACACAATTTTTGGTAGTGAGGCACGCGCTAGGTGTGCTCCATATGGATAGTAGCCCCTGAGACTCTGGTTGCCCGCCCTAGGCGGCAAACGGAGGATCATTTTGTTTAAGTACTTATTGCGCCGTACATATGCGCATGTATCTAAGGATCCGGCTGATGAACAGTCCGTTGGATTTGCCGAACTAAGGAGGCAAATTGGATCTATTGATGCCGATATCACGCTGGTGAACGAGCGGCTGAATGAGTCACAAGGTATGTGCTCTGCTTTCCTTATTATGTTGTATAGGAAAATATGAGAGTGGCATAATATTAATGCAATATGTTTGGACTGCAGATGGTGCTGCTGCCGTGGAAGCCCTAAGGGCGGAACTTGCCCAGGCCAAGGAACAAGCTCAGGTTAGCAGTGTGGCTGCCCTAAAGGCGGCAAAGAATTGAGAGCCGAACATGCTGCTCATCGCCGAAGCGAGGAAAAGATAGCCGAAATTGCTGTGGAGTTGAAAAATGCCGCCGGCCGGTATGAACTCCTTGAAAAGGAGCATAAGGCTAGTTCGGCCGACCTGAACAAGGCACTTAATGCCACCAAGGAGATGCGGACCGAGGTCAGGGGTCTGCAGGAGGAGCTTCAACAGGCCAGAAAAATCGCGGCTGGGGGCTCCTACTTACTGCGGACGAAGTTTTTGGATCCGAGGTATGCTCCCCTGGATGGACGCTGGAGTCCTGCAGATGCGTATGCGGACTTGGCGCAGAGTACAGTTGATGCAGCCAAGTTTTTCAAGGATCAAGGTGATAAAGAAGTGGAGAAGCTTTTCTGGTCGCAATTCAATGCTCCCACGCGCCCGCTGCCGTTAAGTGAGAAGATAGCTGCTGTAGCGGAACTTCACAGGTTGTCCGGGCTTGTAATGCGGTCTGTAATAGACCATCTTTGGCCGAATGGGCCTAAGCCGGACAATTATTTTGGCTTGGTGCAACAGTTCCTTGGGGCCGTACCTCAGATTGACGCCATGAGAGGGTGCACGAATGGCTTTTGCCCGTGTTAAAGCCTATTGGACAGATATGGAGGCCACCATTGTGGCGACCCAGAATCCTAAGGGAGTCCAATATCCGGCCGAGCACTACTTGGCATAGGTAACAGAAGGTGCCCACTTAATAGAGGCGCAATGCTCGAAGAATGTCTTGTTCGAGTGATAAATCGAGTCATTGTAAAAGCAATGTAATTTTGGTTAGAAGGCTATATTTATACTTTTTGCCTGAAAGTATTATTGTGTCGCCTG